>NW_027509752.1:745107-792607 GCF_048541705.1 Temnothorax americanus
CCGCTTTCGCAACCGCGCGCATTCCACCCTTCCGATGCTGCCCTTGTCGTTCCGAGCGACCCCTCGTAAAATTAAGTCAAACAGCCACGGGGTGCCGGGGTGCCATTCGCTTTTCCGCGTTACGTTCTCCGTTCTTGTTAAGAGGAACCGAGCGCGACACCAGTCACTTTTGCAAACGGTCAAAAGAGACAGTGTGAATCATTCGTAGTCTGGATAACAACGATAATTTCTTTGCAAAAATCATCAGACGCATAAAAAAAATGTAAGCATCTTTTATTGCGATTTTATTCTCGTGATAATTCTTGTGTTTTTCTCGCAACATTGAAGACTCTGTATTACGGTGATTGCAATACCGGACCGAGATAACAATACCAGCATTTCGATATTTATTTTACATAATACGGCATATCAATTTGGCATTTTGTATAAAGAGATTAGGTTACATATCATAAGGGTAAACGTTATATAAAATACATTAAACCACATATTTAATTTATTGCATATTAAGAAGAGAATATAAAATTAATTAGCTTAATCCATTTATGCAATCATATATTATACAGTCCAGCCTTAAATTCTGTTTTTGTGCTTTGAACATATAATACGACTATATAATACGAATATATTTTAATTAATGTAAATATATCTTTTAAAGTACAAAAAGGAGCTTTAGAGAACTGTATGAAAGTTATTAGAAGTGCTCGCCTTTATATCTTTATAACATAAATGTAGATACTTTGGTCAATCGTCAATCGCTGTACGTATGATTTCTAGCAAAATTTTGGTCCTTTAATTATGCCTCACTTGAAGAATTCTAAGCTTGTGTTTTTTTCTAACATGCCCTACAGTTCATAATTAACAAAATTTAAATCAGAATTATTGAAAGATAAAGTTTAATTTTAATAAAAATAAGAACCACTTCTGCACATACATATAGTGTTCTCGATTTTTTTCGGGTTTGTTTTAGTTTATCTGTTAGCAAATAATTACTTTTTGTACTCTTCTTATAAATTTGGACGAATTAATAATGCTGGAATGTTTACTTCTCTTATCACGACTGTTTGTTTACGCAATGAATTACGTCGTATGCGTTGACACATTGCTTGGATAGCATTCTCTGTTTTTACTAATTACACATCACTTTTCTTTTTATTATATGACCTGTCTCTTTGAACTTTTTAATTGCGTGAAACACAACTACTGCTATATTTAATGTTGTAAATTTATTAAAAATATCACGAATACTCTTTTCCACTTCAAATAATGCTATAGCAGCAATACAGTTTTTATTCCATTGTGAATATGAACTATGACGACCAAAGCTGTCAGCTGTTCTATTATGTTATCATAGTTAACTATAACTAATAATGTCACGGTTTGTGTGTTAAAGTTTAACCGACTGTCTGTTGTTTAGAAAATTAATAACAGATTTATGGCAAGACTATGTATAATATAATAATATAATATACAAAATAACTCACGCCTATATGCGCGTGTTTAATTGAGACAGGTTGCAGTTTTTGTTTCGTTGAACAAAAGAAGGAAATTCAATGATGTGTAACAACATTTATTTCACAAGTGCAATAATATAAAAGTGTGATTGCATCTCTTTTGTAAATAAACCATACATTCTTCTTATATAACAATTGTTAGAATAATAAATATAAATAAATCTATTAGATAGAGTAAATAAATCAAGTCTTAATTATTTGTATATAAAAAATATTAAGATAGAATTGTAAAACATTTATAGTTTATAAAATTTTTTCATATTTTTTGTAGCTTCTTTTTTATATTTTAAATAAAATAAACTTTTATATCTTTTTTATAAAATATTTTTATACATAAAATTATATTAATTATAAAATTTTTTATCTACTGCTATGCATGTTACAAAAATTTGTAATTGCATCTTGCAGTTTATATCTTTTCTTAAGTGCAATAATGTACACTTTTTAATGTTGTTTAATTCATCTTATTATAGAGTATAAAAATATTAAAGTTATTGAAAAATGGATTACAAAAAAATTTTTGTTTTAAAATATAAAGTCAGAATAAAGTAAAATATTTTGTAAACTATTAATTCTTTTTTATTATCTTACTTTAATATTTTTATTACTTTATATATTCTAATAGAACAGAATGTTCAGAAGGATCGAATTATGTAAAAAATGTAATTTATAAAAAAAATGAACTTTTACTTTTTCATTCATTGTATTTTTGAAAAAGACAAGCGCCAGTAAGAAAATATATTTTTATTATAATATATATTCACACATAATTATTTCTGTCATTTTCAACGAAACAAGAACTACAATTCCAATTGTGATTTAATCTGTATAAGTGATTTGTATTACAGATCGTAACTGCAAAATTAAAAACAAAATTATGCAATGAGAAAACGTTAGTTTTAAGAAGAGTATCATGACAGAATCGATTATTTTGCAAGTAGAGAAATTAAAGAAATTGAAATCATCTTTTACAAGTGAAATTATAGAAGGTTTTTTTTACACAAATTAATTTTTATTATTTATGTTATATTGTTATTTATCATGTAAATGTGTAAAAGTATTGAGACATTTTGGATATTTCACGAGATATTTTATAATTTATTTTAACATAAAATATAAAATATTTCGTATAATATTTTTTGATGACCTTATCCTAACACTTTTATACTAAGAAAAAAAAAGCTGTTGCTTCAATTAAAATGCTATCACGGAGTGCCAAAAACATTTTAATTAAAGTAACAGCTTTTTTTTCTCAGTGTATATAATAATAAAAAGAATCGATTTATGCTCTCTAAAAGTCGAAGAGTGAAATATCATTCCAAACGAGTGAAATGCAGTAAACATTGAGCCTGTGCACTTTGAGTGATTCGTTAAGACCATTGCACGTAATAAAGTTTTAGTCATAATTGTAAGGCCATAAGAAAATAGACCAATTACACTCGATTATTCTTCGAGCTCAAGGAGAATAATCGACTGTGATTGGTCTATTTTCTTACGGCCTTACGATTATGACTAAAACTTTGTTAAAGAGTAAAATATTGTGCTCTATTTGAGTGAAAGGGTTCTCTTTTCGAGTGCAGATCAATGTCCATAGAAGTGAATTATGTTCATTCTACAATTTTGAGTGAAAAATTTCACTCTGTTAGAGTCATTTATCAGTTGATCTTTAGTGAATTGTGATTCACTATAGCTTTAGAGTGAAGACGTATATATCACTCCGATAGAGTAACCGCTCTAAAAATTTGAATGAAAAATTTACTTCTTGTACCTTATGAGTGTCCGCATTTACTAAAATTAGAGTGATAACCCTCTCTTTTGGAGTGACTATCGCAATCACTCTAATATATATTAGTGGCAAAACCACTGTATGAGATTTAGAAAATGACTGGATAAAAAGGATAAAGAATTTTACTTTATATACCCCAAGGGGCCTTAAAGGGCGTTTTGAAGGGACGTACCCAACCCTAACCTCCAATTCATCCACTACCTTACTGTTTCCTCCTTTGGACCAACGGTTTAACGTCTCTTTCGAAAGACGGAGCCCAGTTTTCTACGCATCTCGCACGGAAGGGCGCGATTTTTCGGAAAAAAACTTTTTCATGTTACATGGCTCTAGTGGACTCGAACCTGGTTCCTCAGATTACGAGTCTGGCGCTCTACTACTAGACCACACCGCCGCCTAGAAAATGACTGGACTCAGACTCGTAATCTGAGGAACCAGGTTCGAGTCCAGCACTAGAGCCATGTAACATGGAAAAGTTTTTTTCCGAAAAACCGCGCCCCTCCGTGCAAGAAATTGACTGTATTATTTGCTGCACTTGTAATGCATGATTGCATTTTGTTATATTTTTCTTTTTTTACAGTTAATTAATTCTATTATTATGTACAATATAATAGTATTAAGATAACGTCATCAAGAAATTGAAAGTATGAAATATTGTGATAACTTATATTTTATATTTCAATATTAAATATAAGATATCTTGTTCTGCATATTCAATTCTTTGATGACTTCATCTTACTTATACACACATAGCAACAAAAGACAACATATATAAAAAAATAATTCCATAAAAAATGAAGATTTGGAATATCTTTAACATTTTCATTAAATCAATTTTTTCCAGATAAATTGCATCGGTTATTTTAAATTGTTTTATATGCAAAAGATGTGTATATATAGGTATAATATATATATATATATATATATATATATAAAATTGCATTTCAAAGACATGTAGCACCCCCTTTCAAGGCCGAAAGAGGGTGCTACATGTCTTTGAGATGCGATTTTTTTTTTGATACATTTTATATTACATTTCTTTGATATCAGTTTCATTTTGTATTTGTACGTTTCTTAGGTCCTTCCTGTGCTTGGTCACTTTCCTCATCCAATCTGCTCCTTCTCCTGTATCTTTCAAGATGTCTAAGATATTTCTGTAATCCCTTAGAGGCTCCACGCAGTCAGACATCAAATGCTCTAGCGTTTCCATTTTCTCGCCACATATTCTACATACTCTTTCTTCTTCTTTTCTCCAGTACTTGCTTCCTTCCTCCTCGTTTCCGCATCTATACCTTGCAATCAATCTCTGGTCTCTTCCTTTGTATTCTTTTTGTAGATATCTTGGGATGTGATCTGTTCTCAGCTCTTTGTACCTAGCACAGTACCTTCCATCCTCTATCTTTTTCTCTTGCTCTGCTCTTTGTTCCTTCCGGTCCGTCATTATTAGTTCTTCCATGTTCGTTCTTTCAGAGCTTTCATTTCTTGTATCCCATGTGCTAGAGCTAACTTTTCTATAATATTGGTCCCTGTTTTTTCCCCATTTTGTTTTCTTCCCTTCCTGTTTGTTTTGTATCTCTTTCCAGCACTCCGCGATTATTTTGTTTGTCTGCCTTTCTTTTGTTTTCTCTTCGTACTTCATAGCTCTTTTTCCAGCTTTTATCCTGATTTTGTCAATTTTCGTTTCTTCTCGTATCAGATATGCCGGTGTGTTAAAAATGTTAAAATCCAGTCCTAGAGTCTATCTTATATATTTTTCTTGCAACTTTTCTACCTTTTCTTCTTCTCTCCATCCCCATATTTCCGTTGCATATAATAGGATGCTTTTCACTAGACTCTTGAACATTTTCATTCTTCTGTCTACACTCTCTCTGAATTTCCTCTGTCCTATACTCCATACTTGTGCCATTGCTATCGCCGCCTTCTTGACTGTTTCTTTTAAATGCGTTTCCAGTCCTCCGTTTTTTTTGGAAGTAGAACCCTAGATATTTAAATTTCTTGACCTCTTCCAGTCTTTCTTCGTTCCATCTCCATTCTTTCTTCTTCTTCCTACCTCTTCCTTTTTTGAAGATCATAACTTTGGATTTTTCAGAGTTAAGTGTCAATTTTTTCTTTTCTAAATACTTTTGGAATTTACTTATCATCTCCTTAAGCTCCTCTGGACTCCTGGCTAACAGCACTATGTCGTCTGCGTAGGCGAGTGTCCATATTTTTTTTCTTCCTATCACTATCCCTCCTGCTTGACTTTTCTTTATCCTTTCTTCCAGATCCGCCGTATAAAGCGTGAAGAGCGTTGGACTCAGGGGGCATCCTTGCCTTACTCCTTTGGTTGTCTAAAATCTGCTCGTTGTATGACCGTTTACTCTAACGACGTTTCTCGTTTCCTGATAAATCTCACTTATTCTTTTTCTGATCTTCTGGCTGATTCCTGTTCTCTCCATTATCTTATTCAGTTCTTCTCTGTCCACCTTGTCAAATGCGGCGCTTAAATCCGTGAAGAAGGCGTAGATTTTCCCTCTCTTGTTGACTAATTTTCTGTTTGTGATATAATTCAGAATAAAAATGTTATCTATCGTGCTTCTACCTTGTCTAAATCCTGCCTGCGTTTCTGGGATGATGTTCTTGTCTTCTATTTCGGCCTTCAGTTTTTCTTCGAGTACCATTGCGTATATCTTGTACGCCAAGTTGAGCAGCGTTATTCCTCTATAATTTTTTAAATTTTCCTTATCTCTTTTTTTGAAAATAAGGGCAATCACTCCTTCTTTCTAACTTTCCGGCAGCCCCTCTCCTTTCCATACCCTATTTATAGCTTCTTTTAACCTTTGTATTACCTTCCTGCTTCCATTTATCCATACTTCATTTTTTAGTCCATATTCTCCTGGGGCTTTCTTGTTCTTTAGTTTAGCTATCTGTCTTCGTATTTCCGCTCCAATTATCTCGTCTTCATTCTCTTCTGGTTCTGTGGTCTCATTTATCCCACCGTTGCTATGTCCTGGAGGTTTTGTTCCTTCTAAAAGCTGCATAAAGTAGGCCTTCCATTTGTCCGACTCGATCTTTTTTGTGATTTCTGTTCTTTTCTTTTTGCCTCTATTAATGTATTTCCACGCTTGATTTTCGTTGGTGATTTGCTGTATTTCTTGATCTTCCCTTTCTTGCCATTTTGTTTTCTTCTCTTTGCATTTGTCCTTGTACTCTTTCTTCTTTTTCTCGTAATTATCTTTGCTGTCTTCTCCCTTCCTCCATTGCTTTAATGCTCTTTTTGCTACTCTTTTGAACTCCGTGCACTCCTTATCCCACCATTTGTTGGCTCCTATCCTCCATTTTCTCACTTTGATTGTTTTCTTACTTACTGCTTTGTTTACTTCTCCTATCAGCTCTTCTACCATCTCGTCTATTCCCTGTGCCGTGAAGGATATATCTTCTGTTTTTTTCTGCGAAGTTTCTCTTGCCCTCTTCTGTCCATACTCTTCTTTCTACGCTTGTCTCTTCTTGTTCGTCGTCTGGATTCGCACCATTTTCTGTGGAATAAATGTCTATTCTGATCGGTAGTTGGTCTGATTCAATTCTCTTCTCCACCGCAAAGTCCACTATGTCTTCTCTGGCTTCTGCATTAACTATCCCATAATCTATTACCGAGTTGCCACACGCACGTATGTATGTCCATTCTCCTGCTTCGTCTCCTTCCATATTTCCGTTTAGTATACTCCATCCTTAAATTCTTCTTCTATCAATTCCAACATTGTTCTTCCTTCTGCGTTTTTTATCTTGTCCCTTGATTTCCTTCTGATTTCCCTGTTACTGTTTTCCCAATTTATCGTGCCCTCGTCTCCTATTCTTGCGTTAAAATCTCCGCCAATCAGTACTCTTCTGTTCTCTGAAAGGTGAATTATCTGCCGTAAGTCTTTTACTGTTTCTTTTATGTCTTTGCTGTATACTGTTAGAATTCTCCACTCTATGTTATTTAAAATAACTCTTCTTTCTTGAATGTCTTCCCGCTCGTTCGTTGTTTCTTCTTTCTTGACACCTTTTCTTATCCCTGTTATTATTCCTCCCCTTGCTCTTCCCTTGGTTCTTTCTCGTTTGGCTGCAGTGCTTTTCCATATGAATTTGTTCGGTAATTTGTCTTTCAATTTGTCCCATTGTTTTTCGTCGACCCATGTTTCCGTTAGCCCTATGGCGTCGTAATTCTCTATGTGTTTCCAAAATTGCCTGTCTTTGTTAAACAGTCCCGCGACGTTCCAAAAGCCTGCCATGAAAGTTTTTCCTCTCGTCTGTCCTACTCTCGAAATCTGTCTCCGTCGCCCCCGTTCTCGTTTGATGATCCGTTTCCTGGTCTTTTCTGAAAATCGTTGCCTTAATCTCTATTTGTTTTTCCTTGCCGTCTTTACCTTCATTTATATTACTTTCGGCTGTTATTGTTTTATAGGTTTGCAAGGTTTTGTCAGTACTGAAAACACTCTCTCAGTCCTTCCTCTTCCTTCCATATAAAAGTCCTTTCGTTTACCATTAGTTTCTTGTATCCTATCTTTACTTGCTCTCCTTGCTCTCTCTTCTTTTTCGCGATTTCTACTATCTCTCTTTGCACGACTCTTTCTTTCTTTGTTAGGTCGTTGTCAATGTACAGTTTCTTACCTTTCAGCTTACTTTTCTTTGCTAGTACATCTTTTTTTGTTGCCAATTTTTTAATTTAGCTATTAGCATTCTCTCTCTCTCTCTCTCTCTCTCTCTCTCTATCTCTCTCTCTCGCTGCTCCTTTCTTATCCAATACGCATCCTCCACTTCCACCTCTACCTGCAGTTCGCGTCTCATTATTTGTTCTATCTCTTCCTTGGGTGAGTCTTCTCTCGGTAAGTCCTCTTCTTTCACAATAATATTGTTCTTTTTTTCTCTTCTCTCTCTTGCCTCCTCCCTATCTTCCAACTGTCTCATTCTTGTCATTTTTTTTTCCATTTTGTTCTTCTTTGATCTCCATTTCCTTCAGTCTGTTTTCCATTGTCTTTTTTTCTTTTCCCACTCTTCTTGTTTCTTTTTCCATTCTTCTCTTAAGTCTTGTATTTCTGATCTTATTGCCTTGTTTTCTTTTTTTATCTCTTCTGTATCTTTCTTAATTGTTAGCATGATTTCCGTTAATTTGTCTAATTTATCCATGTCTACCTCTTTTTCTTTTTCTATATTTATCTCCTCTTGCGTTCTTTCTGCTCCTGATGTTATTCCTGTTCTCTTATTTGGAGGTGATCTGCCCACTGTTCTTGATTTTTCAAACTTTTCGAGTAGTTCCTTCTCTGTTCTTATCCTATCTTCCTCATCTTCTTCCCTCTTCCTCTTAAACGATTCAATAATCGATTCATTGTTTGTCCTTTGCCTTCCAAGATGTATTGCGTTGATCGGCCTTCTTTTCTTTTTTGACTCCTTTTGCCTTTCCGTGCCTTCTCCTGTATTGCTCATTAATAGGTCTCTGTCTTTGACCGCTCGGTGTGGCTCGAGTCCCCCTTCACTGTTCGCTTTATAGTCGTAGCTTGAATCTCTCACCTCTCTATATCAGAGGCACCCCTGGGCCGTTAGTGTTCGCTTTTTGGTAGGTTTGCGAACCTGGCAACTGGTATCCCTTTTTGTTCCCTAACCTCCAAGGTTATCTCAGCATAAGAAACTCCAGAGAAGCGTTTTCCCTGCGATTCCTCCGCTGCTTCCTTCTATCTCCAACTAAAATTGCAATTTTGTGCTTGCAGAAAACCTGTAACAAACTCGCCCCAGGGCGATACAGCGGTAGATAAGTTTGAAAATAAGTGTACTTACTTAAGAAACACCTTGTATATTGTTGCGCTCGAGACCCGAGACTCGCTCGCGTGTTTCTGCACTGCTCGGATTCGCGTTCGCGCTCGTGCACTCCCGAGCTCGCGGAAAAAAACTAGATACGGATTGGAAAATAACTCGTTTATTCGTAATAAAATACAGAGGCCGGAGCACAATGTGTGTCACACGTCCGATCGGTCCGCTAGCTCAACTCCGAATCCAAGATGATCATTTTCAAACAACAGCAACAGCTAGTCGTCACGAAGAACGCTTAGCGATATGAGCGATATTTTTTCTAGATCTAAAGTTTACTCGAAAGCAGCTCTATTTGACTCGAACTAAGAGTTGATTCAGCGCGGGCGTAACAATATATAGAATGTCTGATAATAGGTATAACTATATAAATATAGGCAACACCCGCCGTGGATATATATATATATATCCTATATATATATATATATATATATATATATATATATATATATCTATATAGGTAGTATCCATAGGAGTTAAACTGAAATCCTTCTAATACCTCGCCACGTGCCATAGCAATCATAAACGCTGGGCTAGGTACTTTTTCTCGTTGAATCGCGCGGACGCACGCTAATACGCGGAGCTTTATTAATTAAATTCTTATTATTTATTGCAAAAATTGCAAAATGGTAAAAAACTTTTCTATTATTCAGTTTAACCCCTTGTACCTATCCACGGCAGGTGTTACACTTATTATCAGACATCCTGTATATGTAACAGTATTTTCTGTATATAAACAAGTTATTTTCACCAAAACTGTTGAAAATGACAATAAAATTTTTTTTTAAATTCTTATAGTTTATTGTAGTTTTTTTTACAAGGACTCTTTTAATATAGTATATCATTAAATAACTTTATCAGAAATAATTGCTTATTTTATTTGTTTTATTTTAAACATTTAAAATTTGTATATAGATTTTTAATAAATGCCAAAATACCGATATAATTGAAACACTGGTATTTCGAATCTGGAACAGCGCGATATATCAATATTCCAGATAACGGTATTGCAATCATTATTCTACGTACTGTACTCTCGGCGAATTTGCATACGGTTTTGTGAAGAAAACAGGAATTTTTCTGAGCTATTTTCTCTAATTGTTAATTGTGTTTCTGAAAAGATGTGTTAGTTAATACAAAGTTGTATTTTATTTATTATTTTAAACTAAACTATTAGTGATAATAGCAAAGTTAACTGAAGAGAATATGACGTGAAGGAACAATATCGAGTTTTATTATTGTTTAATTTTATTATGTTTAACTTTTTATTGTTTTTAACATTTTTTTGATAAGTTTATTTTTGAGTTTCTTATGTCTTAATACCTTTATGTTATGTTTTAATACCTTTATTAAACTTTTGTATATATATCTTATTTAAAATTTTTATTGTTGAGTAAAAAACAAATTAATAATTGTTATATATTTACATTTCTTGCATAATTAGTTTCTTGCATAAATGTCAGGGTTGCATTAATGTTGGATTGAATGTCGCAACGATTAGAGTATATTTATGCTAAAAACAAGCATATATTATTACATTTTTAAACATTATTACTTATCCTATTTGTAAATACTCTTAATATCTGAGAAGGTATTGAAAGAAAGGAAATATATTACGTTGGTGAAATCTATCTGTGTAATTCCTACAAATTTACGCAACGTAATTTATTAACCTTGATGTATCCAAGGTACAAATTTGTAAGCTTTTGTTTTGCAACAAAAACTTTGTAAAGTTATGTAGAAGAATATTTGTTATTACCAAATACAGAATAAAGAAATGGATAAATAAAAGATTTATTTTCATTTTTTATAAACATTTATCATATTGCAGACATATACATATATACTCGTATGTATGCATGTATGTGCGGGCGCAAACACACATGCACACACACACACGTATTAAAATACATGGCATATAAAATTATAAATAGAGTTCTATCCTAAAAAATCTGAATTATAAATTATTTAAGCATGTTTGGGTTTTACATTAAAACTTTACATTAAAATTTTTATTAGTCGTGAGTTCAACGTGTTTGATGCAAAAATAATTTGCGCATTTATTTAATTGATATTTTAACAGTGAATATTAATTCACATAATTAGAAAAAGAACTACTTATTTTCTATTCTAAAACTTTCAGTTTTAAAATATTTTATTTAAAATTTAAGCGTTTAAAATAATTTGCTAAATTAACTGTTAACTATAATATTTTTATCGCTATCTAATTAATTACTGTAATCATAAGATTAAATAAAAATGCAATGTATGTCTCGTAAGTTCGACACGAATATCGAGATTTTGAATCTGATTCGACATTGAGTTATACGTTTGTGGGGACACAACGCGAAAGTTCTTTTTCGTTTGGATGGAATTACTTTTATCGTCGTGACGGAGAAGCAGACGGTGATTTGATTCACGATCGTTCATGCGAGTCGCGACCAGGAAGGCTCGCTCGTGTATTTGCCTGACGGCAGGGTTGATCGCATTTTCCGGCATTACGCCGGTATAATTCCTTCCTTTTTTTTCTTCGCCTCTTTGCACATCGGCCACCAACCGTCAGCGTGATTGACGAGTGATATCGTTAACGGTTTTAAGACTTTCTCCCTCTTTGCGCATCTCCGTTCCCTTCCTTATGACGACGCGTGCGATCTACCGCGATGATCTCATTAGTAGTTATTCTCATTCCACGCGGGAATTCTGCATTTAATGTGTTTGTTCAACCATGCCGCGTTCTATAATACTACGTAATTCTTTAAATACTGCGTGATTTTACCTTAACTATTTGAGTCTTTAAAAGAATCGCGATCAAAAAATTTTCATATAATTCTCTGTTACGCGAACCTTTAATATTAATTGATGAATTTGAATAATAAATCTTTATTATTTTTCTTGTATGTTTAAATAATAATGTATTATGTCATACATATATTTATAAATAATTAATTGTCTGTATCTGTGTGATAATATTACCTTAGTAATTGCACATGAATTGTACATGAGAAGTTCAAAGATGATATGTAGATGTTACATATTTATTATTATAAAACTTATTAGTATATGCTTTTAAAGCGATTTTTCTAGGTACGAATTGGCAACTTATTATTTTAACAAAATTTAATTCATTTGTTTTAATACTTTTATAAATATATATTATTTGGAAATAAAAAAGTTAGTATCTGAAATATCTTTTATTAATTATTATTGGCAGTATTTTTATTGGCAACTAAAATTATTTTGTTTCATTTTAAAATATATTTTATGTTTATGCATGATTTCGAATAGTTTATAATTTTTGAACTTTATAAGAAACTTATTATAAAAAGTTTCTGATTTTAACGAACAATTAAAACCCCACTATTTTGTTATGATATATATGTATATAGTATTACATTTAGCTTTTAAATATAGAATAAGTTCACATTTATGTAAGGAATTATTAAAGTTTTTAATAAGTTTTTATGACTGAAAATTATCTATATATGATTTGTTAAACTGCCTTTTTGTTTGTCAAACGATGATATTATATTTTTACAATAAGTTATAAAAAAGCTTTGTGTATGTTGTTTGTAAGTATGCATTATATTCATCAAAAACTTTGTTTTTCGTACATTATTCTTATATTTGTTAATCAAAAGAAGAACAAATTTTTTGGTAAAGCTAAGAATTTATGACTAACATACAAATATGTAGTTTTCATCATATTCCTGATTAGTGATTATCCTTGATTTTAAACAGAATGTTGAAATGTTGAAAGCAAATAATAATGTGCAATAATAAATTAATTATTAAAAATACCGATTAGTAGTTTTTTATCATAGGTAATGGATGATTACCTAAACGAGTAATTCTAATGCAGAAATGAAGATTATTAATGATTAACGTAATTTCATAGAATAGTTCCTGCAAATATTGTGCGAATTTTATTAATGTATCGGAGACAGAGCTTATGGTGAACGTATGAAATGAGGTGGCGATAATCATGCATCGGTGATATGGTGACGCAAGATCCAGGGATCTCGCGCCGTCGCGAGATAGTTCCAATGGGGAGAATATACCTATCCAGCTTGCGGGGGCATCCGGAGTTGTGCGCACCTCGCGCACCTCTCCCAACGGCGATTGAAGTGCCTGGCACCATAGCTCCGCCTACTTGCGATACAACCTTCGGCTCTCTCGCGCCGACCCGACGACCGGTCGTTACCGCTATGCGTGCCTCGTTGAATCTCTTTTTTCTTTTTCTCTCTTCTTCACTTATCGTTTCTACAGCTCTGCTATGATCCTGTCGTCGCTCGCTCGATCCGATATCGCATAAAAATTGTATAGGGTGCTTTCGTATTAAAGCAAAAGTAAGAATCGTGCATGATGTCAGCTGTTATCAAAAAGATTGTAATTGTGATATAAAAATTTTTTTAGTTAAGACACCGCTCAGTGTACAAGCCATATTGGAATATAAAATTAGAAATAAAAAATCATATAATATATTTTTTTATGCTATATATAAAAAAAGATGAATTAGTTTCCTTGCATAATTATTATTGTGTATTTATATATGTATAATACATACTTTGTGTATGACAATATAACTCAATAAAATATTTTGAATAACTGTATTGTTATCGTTCTTTCGCTACGAGAACTGTACATTTGCATAAATTGATTTTGCGGCTTGCGATCAACTTAATCTCGTGTACGATACCAAGGTTAAATGTTTCGGCAATGATTTACAGAGGCACGAAGAGCGTGGGTGATACTATCGATGTTGCGTTTATCATCGACACGATATTCACGGAATGACCGGCGCATATCATCTAATGCAACACACGCGAGTGCAGTAACACATTTTCAGGCATATCTCCTCAGACGTAAAGATAATTCGTTACTTTAATGCAATATTGAGATATTTTTAAATATTGAGATTTTGGAATGTTATAGTAACTTTTTGTAAACTGATAATGATAGAAATAAAATACAATTTACATTACAAGAAAAATTTATATTTTGTAAGTCAAATAACACAAATATTAGTAATTTCTTTCTCCAGGCTAAAATATTTTTATTTTTATATTATGTCTAATTTTTCAAAAGTTTTATCTAAATATTAATCTATTTGTTATTTAAAAATTAAATAATTTTTAAAATTATAATCAAACTTATAGCTTACATAACTTGTTCTCTTAGATTGTTTGGTATATCGTAAATTAAGAAATTTAATGAATGCAGAAGCGTTGGAGCTTTCTCAACGTATATAAAGGAGAAAATGTCCGATGGTCTCTGATTTTCTTCTATGGAACATCTGCACGGTAATGCATGACGGTGAGACTCTTTAGCATTTTTATGCGAGCTGCCGCTGACAGTTTATTTTATTATATCGATAGGCGGCTGCCCATCGTCCATCGTCCGGGAGAATTCATAAGTCAAACCCAACGTAAGTGCGCCCCGAGCAAGTTATCTGCACACGGAAGTCGTTCCATTCTATTCGTTCTATTCTATTTTCCGATTGCTTCGATTGATGATACAATCAGATTGATAGTATAGTCTGGTATACAACATGAGTTCGGTCACACGCGATACACAACAGTGACATATGATAAACTAAAAAATAATTAATAAACTTTATCTTAGCGAGTTAGCGCGTTAGTTTTATGTTAATAAAACTGATCTTTAATTAATGATTAATTTTATTTAAAAAGATTTGAATTTGAATGAAAATTTGTATATAATATATTGGGATTGTAAATTCAAATATAAATTTTTATGTAATTATAAACACACATTACATAATTAAAATAAATAAAATTAAAAATTATAAAAATTTGTAAGTACAATTTTTATTTAAATATTAAAAATTTAATTTTTGACTGCTTTATATTAGGAAAACTATATATCATCTTAACTTTAAAAAATGTTATTTTATATACAAATACAACGATGATCTACATATATATATATGTATATCTACATATTGTATATAGATTGTTTATGTGTTTATATGTATATGTATACACACACATACACACACGTATACATATATAGGTTCTTGTATAATTAAATTATATACATATATACATATGTTTTATAAAAATCCATTAATTTTAAAGTTTGCGTCATATTGATTTATGTTATATTGATCATTTATTTATCATGTTTTTCAATTTTTAAGTTTACATTTATACATTTTTAGTCATCTCACAACTCTTTAATGTAATATACTTCTTAAAATAAATATTTTCTTTTTGTACGCAATATTTATGTTGCAAGAAAACCATTTTTATCAATTTTTATTAAATGTTAAGAATTTACAAATTTAAGAATGTTTATAATATTTTGTTATATTTTTAATGTTAGCTTTTAAGCCGCCAAATATTTTGATAAAAAGAAAAACAACTTTTAAATTTCTTGATACGAAGAATAGCAGAAAGTACAAATAATGTGTACGAAGAAAGTGCAAAAAAATTTTCATTTCTACGTAATAGCTACACAATAATAATAAAAGTATAGAAACAAAAATATATAAAATATTATGTCTATGTGTTTAAACGTATCCAGATAAAATACCTTTATTTCGCCAGATTTAGCAAATTCCATGTTATGATAATATATACGATGCATAGTATCGATCAGAGGATCCACTATTTTTTCTGCGTACAAGAACCGAATTTACGATCCGCATAACCCAACCTCTTTTCGAAGTTCTTAGGGTTCCAACGCAAACTGCCCTCGCCGTTAACGCGCATCCCACAAAGTTGCACGTGATTAGCATGACAACTGCCCTGGAGAGTCAGTCCGATAGTTTGTTACTTCGCTCTCCCGGCGCTATATGTAGGGTAAACGCCAGAGCAGTCCGAGTCCGAGGGTGGTCGGGCTGTCAGGCAGTATTTTTTATCTAGTCACGGTCAACTGGCTGATCGGCTCGTCCGCCCATTATTAGCGCAGCACACAACGATGCGCGGGGAGGACCGTCGTACACGCTGTCGCTCCATTGTGAGGAGTGTGTTTGGATACATGTGCGAGAGTCTTTCCCTACGGTCCATCTACGTAAGGTCGGTAGCTTATGGGCCACCTAGCCTTGGAGCAATAGCTCGCTCCCGAAGGGTGGACAGCACCATCGCGCCCCTTCTCTTTCCCGGAGGTCTTATCTTTTTAGTATTATTGCGCGATCGCCATAGCGGCCAACCCCCGGGGGCTGATGGGCCGATGGATGGATGAAGAGAGAAAGAGAAAGAGGAGGGGGGAAGAGGGACAAAAGAACCGAAAGACACTGCGAGAAGACTAGCGATCTGCGAACCGTCGTTGTTTCGATCGCTACGGAAATCTCTTATTAGCATATAAAGACGCGTTGTGAGTTTCGCTGTGTTGTTCGCAATTGGACTATTGGATCTACCATAGAGTTTTCATATTTTCTGTACAAATTTCTTGTTTACACTCAGGATGCGTACTTGCACATACATGCAGAAATTAAATCTAAATTATTTAACTTTATTAACTCTTATAAATGCCACACCTCTCAAGAATCTCGTAAATGACACATGGGGTCTAAAAGACCCCAGTATGAAAAATGTTTCCTTACTCATTGATTTTTTGATATTTAGTTATGAAAATTATTTTCAATGTTGTTCAAGGCTTAGAAAAGAGAATAAAATGCTTATATTGTTAAAATTTCAATTTCAACATAGTATAAAAAATTAAGTAAGCTGAGTACTGCTAAGTGTACAACCGGGTAGTAGGTCAATCACTCAACTATCATCAATGGAAGCATGAGCTCCATTTTTGGGTGAAACATTTGAAAATATATCATTGTAAAGGGTCTGGGGTCCGCTCGACTCCAGGTGGCATTTAAGGGTTATTATAATATAATTATTGTGTAAATAAAAATATACAAGAGATGTTTAAAAAATTTAAATTTGAAGAGCACGTAATGATCGATAACTTGAGTAAAAGATCTTAATCAATACTCAATATTTGTATTTCGGTTAAGGAATATCTGAGGAAGGATTGAAATTAATGTTTGACTATATTTACTGCAAGTATAAACACAGTCACGGCCGAATTTGTGCTTATCAACTGGTACTAGCCCATATGTTCTTGCTTAGATTTTAACTAATTTTATTTTAACTAATTCTGGAAAAATTAATTTTGCTGTTTTTATCTTCAGACAGAAACAATTTTCAGTGTTAATGCGGGTAATTTTCTTGCTTTTAATTACTAAGTTCTTATTTATTACATTTTATTCTTATAAAATTTATAAAAATATTTTCTTATTCTTATCATTAAATAAAAAATTTAAAAGTATCTTTTATATGTATCTTTAATATTTTCATACATTTGTTTTATTGTTTCATATATTTATTTTATGTAATAGATGCGTTTTTAAAAGTTCCTGACTTTATATTATTTGACAGACATATTTTATTTACTTACGCGCTTTATTCTTTACGACACTTACATTTACATATACACAACGGATTGGAACATCTTTTTAACCAATAGTAGATTTTTTTTATGTATTTTGCGGCCAATATTTTTCCTTTTAGGTGTTGTTTTTCTGCGCGCGTGCGTACCTATATATAAAAAAAGAGGCAAGAGAGAAGAGAGCGAAAAGAAGGGGGAGTTATGATAAAAATACATATAACTTGTTTTACACGCTTTTTCGCTTAATATTTTATTTATTAATATCTATACATATACATATAATGTAGTAATTGCAAGTGTTCATTAGATTCAGAGATGAAAATCTTTTTTGAGTATATATTTTACAAATAAAATAAATAAAGAAAATTTGGTTATTGTCTGTTTTATTATTTTTTCTCTGTGACCTGATTATTTTTACAATCACTCTAAATAAATCTGTTAAATATACGTCCTTTTTATCTTTATGATACTGAAACAAGATTACCGCGCGTTTTATTTAAAAAATTCAAAGTAACCTCGATATAAATGGCGATAAATTACTTTTCTTTTGTAGCATTAAACTTTACGTAAAAATGACGAACAAAAGTCTTTTTTTTATTAGATTTTTTTATATCTCTTCTACAATTACTTCAAACGACACTTAAATCTTAAAGACAACTTATATATTTGTTCAAAAATAAAAATATTATAGTTTTAAACAAGATATGAGTATAAAGAGATTTCTTTGCAAAATTGATTTCTTAAAATTGTAAATAATTTATAAACGCAAATAGATAAAAAATTCTTTGTAAGTAATATATTTTCTTAAACAAAATTGTAGTGTAATTTAATTACTAAGATATTTAATATAAAAATTAGAAAGATCAAAAAAATGAATTTTATTCAATTTGCTTTTTTATTGAGAAGAAACCGCGATTGTAAATTTAATCAAAAAATTTGCAGATTATATTTACATTTATAATTTTATTTTTTGTAAAATAATTGTAATGAAAACTGGTGCGCGATTATGATTATAATAAAAACAATTATAACATTAAAGTTTAGATCTTTACATTGCGATATAATTAATAATGGCGCGCGCGATTTGAATGCGTTTTAGAATTTATCTGCTTATTTATAGAGCAACGAATAAATTCAAGTAAGTGTAGATTTAATAGAAAACCGAAGCCTCATAATGTATGATGAGGGGTGAAAGAAATGGAGCCAATCGCCGTTGATCCCCTTCCATTCGTCTGCGTTGTAGAATCGAAGTCTGCCGTGTGGCCCTGTTACTGCATATGTATACTATTGGAACACTACACTATCGGTTATTGGATTTTATTGTGCCAATAGTCGATGTCAAAGTTTATGTTGGAGACGTTGTTAATTGGATTATAATTAGTTAGTTGATTACGACAGTAAAGCATAAAACAAATTAAAACTAATTTATTTCATTTTTATCTGTATTATTGTTTATCTTTATCATTGTTTATCATTATTTTATATATTAATTGCTCTGCCATAAAAAAGAACATAGAAAACTATCAAATTTTTTTATCGTAAACAATATTTTGAAATTGTACGTGATTTAAAAAATATTTTCTCGTTTTAGTACAAAATTGATGAATAATGAAAATGTAAGATTATGGCAACAAAAAATGTTAAAAATACGTAATAGCATTGTTGTATATAAATATTATTTATTTATTATTATTACTCAAAAATTAGATACTATATACATAATTATAATGAAGTAACAAGTAACAATATCACACGTACATAACTTTAAGGATTGTTTTATAATGATGTATGATTATAGTTAATAAAAAAATTAAAAATGGTAAAATTAGATCAAACATTTTGAAAACGCCTATATTCAACAGATATTAAGAATACGCAGGCAATAATTTAATTGATATAATATCTCGTATAATTTGGGGAAAAGAACGAGGGTAGTGGAAGTCGATTAAAACTGGCATCGTGTATCAATCGAGTTTTTTGATTTATTGCGGTGGAGTGATAGCGAGACTAGTGAATTGTTTAAAATAGGCTCTAAAGGGCGTTTAAACGATCCCCGAACGAGCGGCGCGTTACTTCTTTTTTAGAGAAGGGAGATAGGGTCCGTAAAGTGAATCGAATTTTCAGCGCAATCTTGGAGCATTTCCGAGGGTCGCGAGAGAAGCGACACGCGTGACCATAATTTCACGCATGTGTACGCGCACGTACATCGTAATCGGATCATATATTACCAACTTCATAACGAATTTTGTAAATGAATTCTTAAAATCCACTTATTATCGTATAAATTTTTCATATATTCCATTTATTGCAATATTGCATATATGCAGTTGCGCTCTGTTGCAGTGAAATTGTTGTAAAACTGTAGTAGCGTCTAAATATCTATATCTTTCAATGATTAAAATAATGTCACAATTTGTTATAGGTAGTAATGTTTGTTGTATGTATATAGAAGATTTTGGCTTCTTTTAGTTTGTTAGAAATATTTATTTCAAAATTTTTATTTAAAATAAAAACAAGCAAATAAATAACACACGTACACATTCCTAACAGCAAATGTATATTTTGAGAATGTTCAGAGGATATCGTAAAGTATAAAATATTATAAGGATGTTCTCAGTATATTAAGTACATCCTTATATGTTCTATCAAGAGACACGGTAGTGTCTCGCGCCAAGTACACGCGGAGCGAGACCGACCGTGACTCTTTTACGCGACGCGACGGGTTGCGAGTACCCGAGATGTTGAGATCTCGATAACGAGTGAACGGATCAAGTTCTAAGTAGGCTTGATCGATAGCTTGGGGTCCAATTAGGGGGGGGTTTCTCTCATAATATTCCGCTACGTGCCTTACGAGCGGAGATATTGCGACGCAAAGTCCAAATGTGAAAATTTATTTTTAGATACTCCTCCTCCTCCTCCAAACGCCGCGATCTATCAGAGAAACGTCACTTTCACTTTTTCGACGCTGGCGGCGCAGGTATCGCCAGTTTCGATATCGCGCGCGTATTTCGAAATTAGGTCGATAGACTTATCGGTCAGGAGGAAGATTTCTATATTTAGGTAAATTAGGTATATATATAATAAATATTGAGTCAACGGAAAAAAAGGTTCTCTATGCTTGGCAGAAAATGCCGCTAGGGAATTTTTAAGTCGATTCTTATGAATCAAGCTTGAATTTGATGTCTATGTATCCCAGGTTGCCGATGACGAGGTCCAGATAGTGCGCTTTATAGTTTTCGGTGTCCAGGTGTAATAATACGTTGAATTCGATGTCTACGTGTCCCAGGTTGCCGATGACGAGGTCCACATAGTGCGCTCCGTAGTTTTCGGTGTCTACGTGTATTAATACCTTGAATTCGATGTCCACGTGTCCCAGGTTGCCGATGACGAGGTCCACATAGTGCGCTCCGTAGTTTTTGGTGTCTACGTGTATTAATATCTTAAATTCGATGTCCACGTGTCCCAGGTTGCCGATGACGGGATCCAGATAATGCGCTTCATAGATTTCGGTGTCCAGGTGTAATAATACGTTGAATTCGATGTCTACGTGTCCCAGGTTGCCGATGACGAGGTCCACATAGTGCGCTCCGTAGTTTTTGGTTTCGACGTGTATTAATATCTTGAATTCGATGTCCACGTGTCCCAGGTTGCCGATGACGGGATCCAGATAATGCGCTTCATAGTTTTCGGTGTCCAGGTATAATCGTACGTTGAATGCGATGTCTAGGTGTCCCAGGTTGCAGATGACAAGGTCCACATAGTGCGCTCCGTAGTTTTCGGTGTCTACGTGTATTAATACCTTGAATTCGATGTTCACGTGTCCCAGGTTGCCGATGACGGGATCCAGATAGTGCGCTTCATAGTTTTCGGTGTCCAGGTGTAATCGTACGTTGAATGCGATGTCTAGATGTCCCAGGTTGCCGATGACAAGGTCCACATAGTGCGCTCCGTAGTTTTCGGTGTCTACGTGTATTAATACCTTGAATTCGATGTTCACGTGTCCCAGGTTGCCGATGACGAGGTCCACATAGTGCGCTTCGTAGTTTTCGGTGTCCAGGTGTAATAATACGTTGAATGCGATGTCTACGTGTCCCAGGTTGCCGATGACGAGGTCCACATAGTGCGCTCCGTAGTTTTTGGTGTCTACGTGTATTAATACTTTCAATTCGATGTCCACGTGTCCCAGGTTGCCGATGACGAGGTCCACATAGTGCGCTTCGTAGTTTTTGGTGTCTAGGTGTATTAATAATTTTAAATCTGAATGGGTGCATTCAGCCGATACTCCGCTAGCTTAGCAATCGTGAGCAGTTGCTCGTTTTTGCTCGTTTCTTCTCTCTTTAATCCAGTAAGTCAAAAAAGAGGAAACGAGCGAAAACGAGCGACTGCTCACGATTGCTAGGCTAGCAAAGTATCGGCTGAACGCACCCAATGTAGGACACGTAGATATCGAATTCGAGGTATTAATACATGTAGACACCGAAAACTACGAAGCGCACTATGTGGACCTCGTCATCGGCAACTTGGAACACGTGGCCATCAAATTCAAGGTATTAATACACCTGGACACCAAAAACTATAGAGCGCGCTATGTGGACTTCGTCATCGGCAACCTGGGACACCTAAACATTGAATTCAAGCTTGATTATAAAAATCGACTTAAAATTTCCCTAGCGGCAGAATTAAAATTATGTCATGACATAATAAAAATCGCTGAATTAAAATTATGTCTAGACATAATAACAATTGGACAAAAATTATGTTTAGACATAATAAAAATTGGATGAATTAAAATTATGTCTGACGTAAAAATAATTATCAAAAATATCGATACCTGGAAGATATCGGTACATATACAGTTGCGAACAACATTCAGTAAGACACGCAAATAAAAATAAATAAAGAATTTTACAGTTAACGACTTATTAACATTAATCATGCTTTATTGCGATTATGTTTTATGTTGAAATTGAAAAATATATACAAGGTGTACAACTAAAAGGGTTACAGATTATTATTTTTAAAAAACTGAGCAAAATATTAAATTGTTGTTTTCTTTAGAAATAATAGTCCGTAACACTTTTAGCTTCATACCTTGTATTATATACGGTTTATGAGATTATAAGATATATTGTTTATAAGATTAAGATGCGTAACACTACAAAAAGGCGTGATATCCGTACAAAATTACCTTTTTTAAAAAAAAGTAAAATGAGCGCCAAGTACACGCATAATAGTGTATATGTATTATGTTGTTACCCTGTTATGTTGTTACCTCGAAAAAAACAAAGTGGTAGTATTATACCTCCAAATAGCTTTATCCTGTACATACTGTTTATACAATGCGTAATATACTACAAAAAAGCGTGATATCCGCACAAAATTACCTTTTTTAAAAAAAGGTAAAAAAAGGCGCCAAGTACACGTATAGTAGTGTATATGTTGTTACCAAAAAAAAAAAGTGGTAGTATTATACCTCGAAAAAACCTAAGTAACAAGTGGTAGATCTTTATATCTCGAAAAATCTCGAAAAAATCTAAGCAGTAGTATCTTTATTTCTGAAAAATTATAACCCAAGTGATACACGTCACAAAATTATGTTACCTTATCAAAAAGAAGAGTCGCGCTTCAAGTGATCTATTACAATTACAAAAAAGAAATGATATCTCTTTAAGTTAGAGCGCCAATTACAGAGAGAACATGCCTCAAAAAATAATTGTTGCACTACATTGAAAAATCTTTACATTGTGTCAATTAGAAAAGAATGTATAATAACAATTTTATAAGATTAAAAAATTTTATTTAAATTTAACAAGGGAATACAAGATATTTAAATACAAAGTTATTTACATGTGTATTTTTTAATGGCCACAAAGAATTACAGAAGTAACAGTACAAAATGAAAATATTTTATTAAAATACATAAATTTTTTTTGTAAAAAAACTTGGCGCTGCTAGACCTCAAAATTTTAAATAAATAAATAAACTTATTCTATACTTAATTATAAGCCGCATTATCCGCCGTCCGCGTAGTCACGCACACCCATATCACTCACTCCCACATCCACGCTGATAATCATTTAATATTACTCCCATTGTATTCTTCTCTGAATTATTTTTATTTATTGTTGTCCTTATTTATTTAAAAGGTCTAGCAGCGCCAAGTTTTTTTTACAAGAAAAATTTATGTATTTTAATAAAATATTTTCATTTTGTACTGTTACTTCTGTAATTCTTTGTGGCCATTAAAAAATACACATGTAAATAACTTTGTATTTAAATATCTTGTATTCCCTTGTTAAATTTAAATAAAATTTTTTAATCTTATAAAATTGTTATTATACATTCTTTTCTAATTGACACAATGTAAAGATTTTTCAATGTAGTGCAACAATTATTTTTTGAGGCATGTTCTCTCTGTAATTGGCGCTCTAACTTAAAGAGATATCATTTCTTTTTTGTAATTGTAATAGATCACTTGAAGCGCGACTCTTCTTTTTGATAAGGTAACATAATTTTGTGACGTGTATCACTTGGGTTATAATTTTTCGGAAATAAAGATACTACTGCTTAGATTTTTTCGAGATTTTTCGAGATATAAAGATCTACCACTTGTTACTTAGGTTTTTTCGAGTCTATAGATATACAGAATATTATTGCTGTTAGGGACATAAATACACGTGGCATAATAAATGTGGTATACCACTGTAAAGAGTGAACCTTTAACTACAAAATTTATATAGGAAATTTTTGTCTACGTCGCTTTGTTTAATCGGTATAGAGCAAAAACGACAACAATGGAAAAATTGAAATCTTAAAAATGCCGGGGTATAACCGTCACCCCCCAGGGCAAATCAATCACACTGCATTTTTAATACATATACGTACATCTAATCCTGAAAAATGATAGGATACATTTTAATAATTGTTTTTTTTTAAATATAAAAATTTATTAAAAATTTTTATGCAAAACATTATTAAAAAATAATTGTTTTACCTATTTCATAAAACAATTTAGGCACGTAAATACAGATCCTGACAAGCGCACCCATGTGTTGTGTGCCCTACGCTCGCACGCAATGCACTGTTTCTCATATGCTCGGTTTATTGTCAACTTCTCTGAGCACACGCAGCACGTATTATCCAAGTCTTCGTCAGAATCCGACTTACTGACGGATTAGCCCCAAACACAAGTTTCAGGTTTGATCGTCCACGAAATATTAGACATCAACGATAATGAAAAAACTACATTGGATTCGTGTTCAGCATGCATTACTCTTTATAATCCCGTACCTCGAGATTTGGAGAGCAAATATTATTGCAGATATTACAAAATTTTCACCCGCAGAAAATTTTACTTTTACCTTCCAAAAACACGTTTGCTCTCGTAAAAATCATAACACGGCAGGTAACCTGCCGAAACTCTGTTGGTCACATGGGTACCATAAGCAGCGTTTACAATGTTAATAGCGAGTTTGCACAATATACAGGTTTCGAGATATTTGATTTGACAGTTTTACCCCGTAGACGTTTTAGTCCCGGTCTTCCCTACTGGTGCCAGGCCTAAACGTAAAATTTGAGGTTATATGCTTGCCGTCATTTACTGTGTGTTTAATTAATAAATGTTAAATATTTTCCATATTATACGCCAATAGCATCATTATGTAAATACTTGTGAATTTGCCAGTTTAATGGCAACGGTTTCTGATGGCGGCATTGAATGCCAGTCAGTTGGCGTTACTAATCATTACATGTGTAAACGCTGCTTAACGCGCACAATTTTCTGTTTTAGTTCTCAAATAATTTTAAAATATTTTTATTGTGACTTAAAATTATTTGTTAGTTACATTAGTCAAGCATTTTGAAAATAACAAAAAATTAATAAAAATATCAATATTAAAAAATAAAATTGGTAGGGGAGACTGGGGCTAACTCGACATCGGGGCAAACTTGACACTAGATTTTTTGCTAATTTAAATCTATCGTAGAAACTTGCCTTTCCTACTGTAAATGTGTCTTTATGTGCCAGTATTATCAACGGGATTTGATGACATTTTGCGTTATATTATGGTGTAATTTTTAGCGTGTCATAAGCGTTTTTGATGGTGAAAAGTAATTTTTCTGATCTCTTGAAAATTTCTACTCTTTCATCGAGCTTTACTGTTATACGAACTTTACATCGAACTTATATGTAAGTGATTTTGATGGGAAATTTGATCCTCTACCCTAGTAGCACATGATAGAGTATATACGTTTTATATATAAATTTATATATAAAACGTATATATATATATATATATATATATATATATATATATACGTTTTTTATATAAAACGTATATACTCTATCATGTGCTACTAGGGATACAAATCCGATAATAGTTTTTGCATATTTTCAAAATTGTCATGTTTTTGGAGTGACAAAAGTGAAAAACGACGTCCGGGGCAAAGTCAACACCACGCCGTTTCGTCGGCTCCCAGTAACAAATGATGCTTGTCATGTAGCCGTATGGCTCATGACAAATGTATGCACACGTCCGATCGCGAGTTTACCTGCATTAATTGTTTTTCAGACATGAGTTTAGATGAAGATAATTGAAAGTTTAACAATTTTTGTTCTCATTATTTCAAATGATTGTTCTAGCTACTTTATTCCGAATTTTTGTATTTTTTAAATACACAATAAACAATGTGTGTGTGTGTGTATTTTTATTTTCAGACAGTAAAAAATAAGTTCCAGATCAAATTGTGTCGATCAGACAAAGTGTCGAGTTTGCCCCGGCGGGGTGTCGAGTTTGCCTCGGCATTTTTCAATTCAAAAATTTGTCTTTGCGACACTTTTCTTTTCCTGGCGGCAAAACAAAGCGACGTACAGCTAAACTTTTTTAATCAATTTTGTACCTGAAGGAACACTCTTTAAATATATACCATTGAAAATTTGCCTAAAAATTTTAATTAAATATTAAAAATTGCCTTTGAAAAAAATAGTGTCGAATTAGCCTCGGTCTCCCCTACTAATAAAATTAAAAAAAAAAAATAAATAATATAAATAAATAATAATAAAGAGTAAATTATTATTAGTCATTGTAAATTAACAAAGATTATTTTATTACGTTTAAATTCAATGGATTGCAATTAATTATAAGTAATTAATTGAATGAAGATGTAATAAAGTTCCTGTAGAATTTAGTATGCAAATTATTTTTTACACATAATACTTTATAGTTCGTTAATTAATATGACTATCTTATCTTGAAATTATTTATTCCTATCAATAATCAAGTATAAAGGGTTAAATTAATGGAGTTTTGGGAATGTAAAAAATGAAAAATATACTCATATTGGTATACAATGAATGTAAGGAGAGCTTGTATAGAAAAAGATGATAGGTGATCTCTTTGATACATCTTGAAAAAGCAAGAAACAAAGGAATACTATAGCTACTTTTTAACAAGGCTAATATACTTGTCATAGGTCGAACGACACCATCCGATGTCACGTTCTGACTTCTGACGTGTTATTAATGTCGAGCTTTGCGACGCTCAATGCAATTATTAAACGTCACATTGATGCGTCGCGATACATGTTATGTTATGCGACGAGAGAAAGCGTTAGAACCATTAATACAGAAACCGCTCATTACAGATGGATACGAGGGAATATGAAATTGGAGTAGCTTATCCATGAATGTCAAGGTGAACATCTCCTTTTTCTTTATTGTGCTTCATTAAAGATGAATAGATTTTATTAGTGGTTACATCACAAGGTTGAGTTATTACAGATTATTATTTAGTCCGCCACATATATCTCATTAGAGTCATCTTGGTATTAATTACAAAATTTTGTTTGAAAAATTAGAAACTTTTACATATGCGAAACGATACCTGAGATGTTGCTAAAGCTATTGTCATTTGCAAATAAATGTGTAGAATTGAAGAAATCAAATAATTTTGAATATTAGAAAACCGGAATTAATTTTAATTAGCACATAATATAAGAACTAATGACAGGTGTGTTAAACAAATATTACATTTTTATAAAAAGCGTACAGAAATGGTGAAATAGAAGAAAACTTTTTAGATAAAATTTAGATAAATTAAAAAAAAATTTAAGAATATAGAAATATAAATTATTTTAAATTTAAAATAATCTAAAAATATATTGACGTTTTGTATATATATATATATATATATATATAGGTATAAGATGATACTAAATATGTGAAATATTTTTTTCAGGAGCTTTCTATGCCTAAAAAAATATTCTGCTTGCAATAAAAAGTGTTTTTTGAAACTTTTTAACTCTACGATTTATAAAATATGTTTTTGAGATTTTGTAATATTATTTTTCTTTTGTACATATGTTATCTTGTGCATTTTGTGGATACTTAAATTTTATATATATATTTTTTAAATAAATTTTTGAGTTTACTGTATGATTCAAATTTTGTCTTTGTTGTTAATTTATGCACAACATTTTATGCAGTGCAAAAATTGTTGTATGAACGATTTATTAATGATTATTGTTATTATTATTTGCAAAATTGCGGAAACGCTGTATGTGGAACCCGAGTCAATGTAGGAACTCGCCAATATCTAGGGTACATAAATGTTTTACATGCAATAAGGCGTTCGTCCAGGCTGGACGAAACTGCCCGCAGTCCGATTTTATTACTCGACCGCAAAGAGGTTCGCGCGACAGAAGGAAAAATAACAGGACAGAAGCTGGAGATGTTGAGAAAATTTTCATGTAAATGTATGGAAAATACTTCCATATTGTATTTAGATTTATAGTCCGTTTGTTCGTTTGATTAATTTTTATAACATATATAAATTATTACAGATAAAAATGCTAAAATTAATTAATAGAATAAAAACTGTGTATTAAAAAGAGCAAG
Source organism: Temnothorax americanus (assembly GCF_048541705.1). Classification (NCBI taxonomy): domain Eukaryota; kingdom Metazoa; phylum Arthropoda; class Insecta; order Hymenoptera; family Formicidae; genus Temnothorax; species Temnothorax americanus. The sequence continues at coordinate 773,525 of NW_027509752.1, forward strand.
AGAAGAAATATTGCGTAGAGATTAAAAAACAAACATATTTAAAAATAATTGTGACTACTTTAGCGACTTTTTTTTATTAATTGTGTTTTTGTACCAATAACATATGCCAAAGCATTTTTTAAATTTATAAATTACACTCATTACACAATTGTGTGTGTGTAATAATAAATATTATATATATATAATATATATATATATATATATATATATATATATATTTAATATGTATAACAATGTAATATATCTAAATCAACTTTTACTTTGTCAGTAAATAATTAATAATAAAAATTTTTTATTCGACTTAAAAATGGTCATCTTTATTAATTATAATTATCACAACATTTTGACCATTGCAATTGGTTTTGGTCCTTCTCAATCAATGTAATTTTTGATGCTAATAAGTATCAACCTTTTTAAAATGACTGTAAAGCACCTTACTACAATCCGTGACGGGTCGGGTCTTGACCAATTCGACTACTAAGGCATGTGGTAACATTTATTTAAATATTTGTTTTTTATAAATATTAACACAAACACAATCATGTTTTTTATTTTAAATATAATATGTACAAAGGTCAAAATACGAAAGTAATGCCTCCTAATTTTTTTCTTTCGAATCTGGCGCCATAAAAAATTTTGCGTTTCACTGAATTGGGTTCTCAAGTAAAATTTTTTTATTAAGCGGTATCCATAATTAATGTAGAGAATCTAAGCCAATTTTTAGTACTTTTTGAATTAAAAAAAAAACCCAAATTTGAGAAAGTTATAGCTTTCTAAAGTTTCTTTGATGACGGCAACTTCAAAAGATTTCGCAACAACATTATGACGTCACGCACATTTTCGTGTACTATATTTTCTTCAATTTTGAAAATATTGCAAAAATTCAAAAAGTTTACAAAGAAAGTATGCCATGATCTATCAAAATATACTGTTAGGTAAAAGTCGGTTGAAGACCGAATTGTTATGATCAGTGGCGTTATGATCAGTTACGTAACTGTGTCACACGAACAATTTTGGCATGCGTACCAAATAAGAGCAATGATTGAATTTGTTTACCGTGGAAGAAATAAGTTCCAATAGCTGCGTTCAGCGGAGAAAACAGGTCAATGAGCACGTAATGATTCTGTATTACGATTGGTTTTTACACATGGATCCAAGGAAGAAATAAGGCAAAGACTAGTTATTTTAAAAAATTACTGATTGCACTGAGTTGTTTTTTCTGCTGAACGCAGCCATTGAAATCCGTTTGCTTCTCAGAAATATTCATAATAACACTATTTCTAAAATGTGAATGGATTTCAACAGGACTCACTTCTTCCATGGCAAGAAATTCAACCACCAGTATACCACCACTCTTATCTGTTATGCATATCTGAAACACACAGTTCAAACTGCTTGTGTGACACACTTACGTAAATGATCACAACATCACTAGTGCAACTAGAGACTTCAAGTAACAACTCAGTGAAACGCAAAATTTTCTATGGTGCCAGATTCAAAAGAAAAAAATTGGGAGGCGTTACTTTTGTTATACCGACCCTCGTATGTTAACGAGTATGAGCGCGCGCGCGCCAATGTGTGTGTGTGTGTGTGTGTGTGTGTGTGTGTGTGTGTGTGTGTGTGTGTGTTAGATTTGAAAATTAAATATTTTTTTATTGTTATCAAATGTACTTCTATGTATATAACACATAATTTTTATTTAAGTTTTCTCTGAATCTCTAGTGTATACGATGTTAGTCTATTACATTTTCAGCGTTTCACATAAATACAGTCATGTAAGAATTTATATTTACGCACTTTATATATGCGGAAATTTTTTCGATTTTGCGTTGCGGATATAACTTGTAGAATGTGAATGTCGTAAATAGATAGGCGAGCACATGTATAAATACATATGTGCGCTCCACGGTATGTAGCACATACGATTTATGGCGGTCAGTTTATTGAAATGGGCAGCCCTTGCCTTCATCCCCTGCCTTCACGACTCTCGCCGAAACCGTTTCTTGGCCTTCGCGCATATGTAGAGACTTATAAGAGAAATACATATAACTTCTCTGCATTCAGTGACACGTTCTGCAGACTACCAGATCAGCCGAACTTCGAACGCTGTTGTCTCCTGCGCGCTAAATCTTTAATATTCTATTTAATATCCGTTACGCCTCTTCCCTTCTAGCATCCGGCCGCGCGATCCATTGCTCGCGCGAATATATAAATCAAACTGGAGATATTAGTCGTTTTTTGCCAGTGCGGCGGCCCTGACGTTCGATCGCGACCTCCATAATTGTTTTTCCGGATTATAAATTTCGCTTTTTGTCCCTCACGGCGGCGAAGCCGGTTTCTTCGCATGAGAGGTGAACGCTTTTATTCAGTCAAACCTATTCAGTTTTCGAAAGCGTTCTTGCACTTTTAAACTTTCTCTGTAATCAATACCTTAAATTTAGATAATTTTAACCAGAAAACTTATTTTATTTTAATTAATGACAAAAGTTAACATATATATAAATTTTGCAGCATATCTATATAAATAATTTATGTTGTCTTTAATTTTTATAATTAAAATATTTAAAATGAAGAACCTCATTTTAAATATTTGCTTTATTTACAAATATAAAATCTTTTAAAAATAATATAAGATTATTTTAAATATAATAAAAAAGAAAATGTGTATATATTAATCTATCAAAAAAAAAAAAAAATTTAATAAGAGCGTTTTATGTAAATTCAAATTTGATTACAATTTCGGGCCTAAATATATTGATATGTTTATGAAAATATCGTAATTTATAAATAAGGATAGACAGGCTAAAATATACAAAGCGGTAAGTAAAATTATTTGTATATGACAATATAGTATTCATAACGTAATAAACAACAAAATGTTTAATCCTCTTTTATTTTATTTAACGTTATTCTACTTTGAAGTAAAATTAAGATACAAATTCTGTTAAATTTGAATTAAAAGACATATTGCAATAATTAATATTAAAATGACGTGGTCATTTAGTTGCAAATGTAAAAACGAGGAAAATAAAACGCCATAACCCTGTCCATATTATAGTCGCGTCAGATCAATAAAACTCACATTGTGGAGTGCGATTTCGAAAATGCTCTGTAATCGTCTATCATTGCATAACAGACGCCCCGAATTTATATTAGAGCGAAAGAGTAGATAATATTTATAGGGTATTCTCTCTCCCCCCCTCTCTCCCTTCGTTTTCTTCTCGCCCCTTCACTGCTTCTTAACGGGGAGACAGTATCCATGATACGGTACCGTTTAAACGAGAGTTCAGGGGTTAAGAGGAGATTTTGGGGTCGCGTTAATTAATACCGCCGCTGTGGGGGTTCTCCCCCTCCTCCTACACACGCGGAATACTGAGACGCTAACTATAACTTAAGCTGCCATTAATTCACATCAATGTCTTCCTACCGCACCCGAGGGCTGGTGACTTGCATCCTTGTTGCTGAAACCAAGATAAGTGAATGGATACTCTCTCTCTCTTTCTCTCTCTCTCTCTCTCTCTCTCTCTCTCTCTCTCTCTCTCCTTCCCTCTCTCTTTTTTTCTCTCTCATTCTTTTAAAGAAGCACACTGTAATTTTTTACGTTTTTTTTCTACGGTGCTTCGAATATGAATCAATTACGAAGAAAAATAAGAGGTACAGTGAGTATCACAGATCTATCGAATACTTATTATTTATAAATTTTTTGAAATCGTTTTTTTCTTGACAGGGATATCTAGAATATAATAATTTTTCAGTTACAGACTCCTATTGTCATTTAGCAGAAATTTTTTTTGTAAGACTATTATATTATACAAGATTCAACAAAGATTATCATAATAAATATATTTTAAATTACATCGATTTAACTGGCCACAATTAAAACAAAACACGACGTTTAGGCCCTTTTTAAATGCAAACTAAATCATCCGTAAGAATCGTCGTTGAAATCACAAGACATCCGTAATGTATAAAATTATTCCAGAATACATTACGGATGTCTTGTGATTTCAACAACGATTTCTTACGGATTATTTAGTTTGCACTTAAAAAGGGCCCAAATCAAGGGCCGAAACGACGTGTTTTGTTTTAATTGTGGCCAGTTGAGTCGATGTAATTGAAATATATTCGTTAATTATTACTGGCAAGTTACAAAATTGTTTGTGTATTTTTATTATCATAATATTTTTCATAGTACCAAAATCTTTTATTCTAAAGTTGTACTACGCTGATCAAAAAGTTTCGGGAATTTCTTTTTTAAGAGAACCGCACAAATCCAACGTTTTTTAAAATAATAATGTTGGTAATCCTATCACTGACATTTATCAAAATATTATTGTAATCTGTCAAATTATTCGTGAATAGCTGATGTTTTTGTAAAGTAGCGTTTGATGTGTTTAGCGAATTTTACGACATCTAAATTTATCAAACAACGAATCTACATTAAATTTTGTGTCAGAAATGAAATTGCTTGTGCTGAGACGTTAAAAATGTTGCAAAAAGCAACAAACATATATCGACCGAATTTTTGGGCAAACAACTCGTGGTTTTTGGATCACGATAATACTCACACTTTATTGATGCATTATTTGCAATGTTTTGGCCATAAACTCGACTAACATCATTTCGTAAGCGCCTTATTCGCCTGATCAAGCTCTGTGTGACTTTTTCCTATTTCCTAGACTCAAATTGCCGCTGCAAGGACGCCGTTTTGACACAATTGAAGCTATTAAGAAAAATTCACTGGAGGAGCTGAAGGGTATACCGTCAATCGATTACGAACGATGTATGAAAGATTGGTTAAAGCGTTGGCATTGCATGTAAGTAATGATAGAGAGTACTTTGAAGGCGATAAAATACATTTCGATAAATAATCAAACATTTTGCGTTTGATTTAAAAATTCTTGAAACTTTTTAATTAAGGTAGTAAGGTGAATTTGTATATTAATGTATAACCATAGATTGAGTGGTTTCACATTCCTGAGTCAAAACAAAAAGATATCTTATTAGTCAGATGGATACTGTCCGTCAAGATTGTTATAGCAACGTGATGCAAGAATAAGTGTAGTTATCCGGATGGTTCTTGGAAGGAAGGCGACAAGGATGGCGATCGCGAGAGGTCTTGCGATACTCGATGTCGCAGGGCGATAAGCAACCTAGGTTTTCGTCACGCACAGGTCTCATGTGATCCGTTTAGAACTCAATCCTTGTCACCTTTAAGCAACCGTATGGCACTTGTAATATCTTTTTTATCTCTAATCTCTTTCGATCGAGTGTTATATTTGCACGAACCGATGCTAGATGCTATATCATACAATACTGAACTAACAATAAGTAATGTTTTGACTATGGCGATAGAAGATGTCATCTTCATATTTTATTATAACGTATAACGTATAACGTATAACGTATAACGTATAACGTATAACGTATAACGTATAACGTATAACGTATAACGTATAACGTATAACGTATAACGTATAACGTATAACGTATAACGTATAACGTATAACGTATAACGTATAACGTATAACGTATAAACAATATAAATATAAAATTGATAAGAAAATGCCTGTGAAAGTTCTAACTTCTGCAAATTTTGAGATATTGGGCTAAATTTTTTTAAATAAATAAAGTGTCATTGAAGAATGATCGGTTTTGATTCTGATGAGAATTGGCGAAAGGATTTATTTTTTAATAAAATTTTAAATTAAAAAAATTTTTTTTAAATGTATAATCTAATTTTTTATAAATATTTTTTATAAATATTTTGTAACGTCCCAGGTGGCGCTTACCCCAACTGATATATTGATCTCAATATATTAAACAATAATATATTGAGAAAATGCCGAATTTTTATTCAAATTAAGTTTCTTTATTTATTGTCTATTTTCTGTGAAGGTGTTAAATAAAAATAAAAAAAAGAGTGCAAATTAGAAACTTACACATTGTTTCCTTGCCATTTTTCTTTTCGCTTATAAAGCTTCCTCTACGAAGAAGTCGGCCTATTATATACGCTATTAATTTTGCTAATTCCTCATAGAGAAAGCTTTATAAGCGAAAAAAATGGTGAGGAAGCAATGTGCAAGTTTCTAAATTGTATACTTTTTGTTTTATGTTGAGAGAGTGTTTATGTTTATGTTATATTGTTTTATGTATTTCTAGTTTACATGTAAGTAAATTAAAATGCTATAATTTTATTTATTACTTTATACTAACAGAGATACAATGAATTACATACTAAAGTAGCATAAAGCTACTACAGACTTTGATTGCGTTGTTAATATCAATAAAATGTAAATTGAGCATTTTATGACAGAGCTATTTGTACAGCAGTAAAGTTTTGCGTCCAACGAAGATATAATGGAAGATATAGTGAAAGAAAAAAATTGTAATAAATAATAATTTTTTTCAAAACTCTTTTCTAAAAATTTTAGCTTTCCATAGAATAAGACTGTATACAATGCAAGCTAACATAAATACAAAGTAAAAAATAATACAAATAGGAGAGCATAATTTTCTCTTAATGTAAAAAGAAATATTTGCAATAATGTCATGCTTGTTATAAATCAATTTATATTTATCGTGCAATTATAAGATAAAGTATAGTGACTAGTGACATATAAATATAAAATTAAGTGTTCTGAAAATTACATAAAATTATTTTACAGTTTATTTTAGAAACACATTTTATTAACATTTTTTTATAGTATATAAATTATAATTTATTTTCGTATATTTGCTTTTTTCTCCCTTCTTTTCTTATTACTTTAAAATATTTTACAAAATTTTTAAAAGCTAAATATTATTGAGATTATTTAATTATTCATGTATATATTAATATAGAATTTATGAAAAGATTAGCTAATCGATTTTCTTTTTTATAGTTTTTCTCATCTAGCAATAATAATAGATTTCACAGGAGGCTCGAATTAGACCGAGTGTGTCCGGCAGTCTTATAAAAGGGAAGACACTGTTGACATGCGTGTCTAGCGTCCGAAAAAAATCCAGTGCGTCTGGATAGATCTTTCCCGTTAGTTAAGCCGATCATTGCCGCTGTAACAAGCCGGCTATTGACAGGTCCTCGCCTGCCATCATGCCACATGAATGTGAGTGTGTTCTGGATACGTAGGTATGGCCAAAAGGGATGGCCAGGACAAACCGCAGTTCGACTATCTTATGTGGTGGTGTTACTACGGGCGCCACATACTAATGGAGCATTACCTTAACACCCTCTATCTGAGCTCTCGTTCAGTTAGTTACTCCTCGGAGATGTGAAAGAAAGGACAGAAGAAAAAGAGGGAGAATCACCGTATCTTTCGATCCACCTCTCTTAGTCGTAACGACGAAGACGGGGGTGGGCCTTCTCGCCACTGCTATTGTGCCTTCTCTCGGTCTTGCCCCCGTTTTACTCCTTTTTGATCAATCTCTCAGGAAATAGCGTCCCAACATAAATCGTTATCACTGTTCGACATCTTGTGTAGAGATGTTGCATTATTTAATTGGATAAAAATAATTTTTATCATCACAGATATATAGAAAAAGCGTGACATATATAAATAAGATATACTTTTCAAAAAATATTATTAAAGTATTGTTTCTTGCAATATATTGTAGTTAAATTTGGTAATAATTAACAATGTATAATATAATAAACATTATTCCTACACTAAATCACTTTTTTCCTAATAAAATTTATAAAGAATGATTAATATATAATACAACTTTTAATTTAAATTGTAAATTGTAAGCAAATATATTTTACAATGCTTAAAAAATTTTATATTTTTGTAACGCGTAGATAAGTTACACAATGAGGTCTTAATAAATATACATATTATACTAAATATTTCGAGAGAGAAAAGGGAAGAGAGGGTGTGTACATATTTTAATGGCATAGTACATATTTCAAATAGATTTTTTTTATAATAAAATAGTTATATGTATTAAAAAATGTTACATTAAACACACACACACAAAATAGTTTTAAGAATTGTTTTTATAATTTCTATTATTTCTTTCATTATATACATATGTACCTATATCTATGCTACTACACATATACTTACATCGGGCGTCTTTAAATAAATCATTTAAAATAAAGGAGAAAAGATACGGAAAAAGTGTAACAAGATTTTTAATCCTTTTTTTTTGTAAAAGCTGATAGTGTAAAAAAATGTTTTTAAAACTGTTCTAAATCACATAAAGTTATATGAGCTTCTTAAAACAAAAAACCATACAAATTTTTTTATATATAAGTCAGTTTCTTTCGATATTCTTTTGATATAAAAAAAATAAAGATGTTATATATGTTATATAACAATTAATTTGCACATTATTTTATATTTTATTTGAATATATTTTAACATAAAATATAACAAACGTTCATGTTTTAAATGTGTTCGCAATTTGGGTGACAAACGTGTGCAATTTTTTGCTGCTAAATTGTATCAGCATATCGGATTGCGATTCAACTTCGAAATTCAGTTTGAAACAATATAAGAAACGTAATACGCGACGACGATAACCGAAGATGTCGAAGATAGCGGCGACGGTGATGACAGACTGCATGAATTTTAATCGACATCTTATCTGGTATACACGAGCGAAACTGGAGTGCCGCTGGATCGTGATCAAGTGGACTGCCATGGTGAGGACAATACATGCCAACCGACAGGCGACAATACACTATCAAACTCGTTGAGATGTATTGCTCTTTTGTTTTCTACTACACCTGCCGCATACGTGATGATCGAGAGATGTTGCCAAGAATGTATAAACTCCATTCGGTACCTACGACAAAAACAAAAGATAAAATTAGTAATTCAGAGTTATTGTTCTTAACAATTTTGTAATATCTATTACAGTAAAAATAGTATTTGCATATAAAATAGTATTTGATAATACCTAATAGTATATATTTTGAAATATTATTTTTTATCAAAAAACATATAGTTTTCATACATATATTAATGTACCAAACATGATATTTTGTAACAACACTTTTTTTTGTAAAAAATTATCACAGACAAATGAGATTTGCAAATAGTTTGTTATTTATATATTATATGTATAATAAGTATAATTGTTTTCTTACACAATTATGCATGAAACTTTACGTTAGTGCTTTTATCTATTAGTTATAATTATTATCGAGAAATAGTATATAAATTTTACTTTATATTTATAATGACTATTCACGCTCTCTCTCTCTCTCTCTCTCTCTCTCTCTCTCTCTCTCTCTCTCTCTCTCTTTCTCTCTCTCTCTTTCTTTCTCTCTCTCTCTCTTCTCTCTCTCTCTCTCTCTCTCTCTCTCTTTCTCTTTCTCTCTCTGCAATTGTATTTTTATTGCAATTTATGTCATAGATTATTTATTAAAAATGGCAACACATATATATGGTAAATATATATTGTACAAAACAAGTATTTAGCACAAAATTTGACGATAAAGATAAATGATAAAAAATTAGTCTTACATTTTTGTCTCTCTTTCTAAAGCGTAGACGATACCAGTTATGGATTTCGTAAGCGATGCGACTGCCACCATATTAAACCCGTCTCAAGACTATCGTGCAACTTTAAGACCTCGCATACACTCGACGCTCAGACATTTCGACCCCTCTTCGAGAGATCACGTCAACCCCTATATAGTTATACGATTCAAGACTGCCAAGGGGTAAAACGGTACAGCATTTCCGATAGGATTTACTACCGCAGACATATTTCAGGTTCAATCTGAAGACTTCGGTTATCGGCGGACACGCGCGTTTTCTATGCGTTTCATGTTTGTCTTTGTCTGCCATTCTGTAACACTGTCATAGAATTTCATATATGTATAAAATACGGGCAATATATCGGAGGAAAAAAAATTAGATTAATTTTTTTAGCATTATATAATATTATTAAACCTATAGACTTACATATATAGCTCTGTGATAACTAGAAAATTTCTAATTTTTGACACTTTGAAGAAAATACTTTGCAATTTCGAGATTGACAATGCTACGTAAAAAGAGGTTATAAGTCTGAAAGGCTAATAATATATATATATATATATATATATATATATATATATATATATATAGTGTTTGTTCGATACTTGTGAAGAATATAATACAGTCAAAGATTTTTGGGGTTAATCAGAGTGTTACATACATCAGTACATTTTTTAATTGTACTCGTTTTATGTCAATTTTATATTGTAATTCAAGAAAATATAATTGCGAGAAGCAAAATTATATTAAAGATATAAATATTGCAACATTATTTACACTATAAAAACTCAAAAACATGGTATTAAAGAGAAATAGCGGTTTATATTAAACAAAAAATATTTAAAATTTATAATCAATAAATATAATATAATAAAATATAATATAAGTAATATGTAACAATGTAGCATGACTCAATACATACTCAATGCACACTCAATATTGTATACCCTGGTAGAAATATACTGGACAGAAATATTAACTTCTGTCTACTAATTGAGAAGTAAAACTTCTTGCGATTCCAATCATCAAGATGTAACGCTTTTCCTTCAGTTACTGCGCACAAAAGATGCGAGAAATCTGGACTTATTCACTGAACAATAACAGGACAATAAATGAACAATTCAATTGATTAATAAGCAAACATACTGATCAAGAAATGGACAGTTTTGCTCTAGTAATAATATTTGCCATAGTAGTTTTATTGCTAAATGTAAAATTTTGAGGTTAATGAGTATCATTATGCAAGAAATCTTTCATGCGTAATATATATTATACTAAAAGTATAATATAGTGTGTATAAAAAGTACCGGGACGGCAGTATATCTCAAAAGGATGGAGTTTTCTGAAAAAATGTTATATACAAAAGTTGTAGGGTTTAAAAAGATCTATTTACTGATCTTATTAGTCTGATCTTGGGTATCGTTGCCAAGGTCAGAACAAGGTCACCTTGAATTTTTTAAATAAGATTCCCTATTTTTTATAGCATATTCTTGTAGCTCTTGTCGAGACTTTTTCAAAACACTATAATAAAGCTTCTTTTCATTAAATATTTTATTAAAAAATATTTTAAAAATTTTTACAATATTTTTAATATAAAATATAAAATATCTCGTAGGGTATTCATTTTTTGACGACTTATAAAAATATGCAATAAAAAATAGAGGGTCCCATTTAAAAAATTCAAGGTAATCTTGTTCTGATGTTAGCAACGTCACCCAAGGTCACACTGATAAGATGACAAGTAAATAGATCTTTTTGAGCCCTATAATTTTTATATATAGCTATGTGTCCACAGTACTGCTATCTGAGGTTTTAAGAAAGACAGACGTCTTTACCATTGTAACAAATATAGTTCAGAAATGCTCTACGCGTAAGTGATTTAAACGTTGTTTGTTTTCTTGCAATGCTTCTCGCAGGCGCTATATACCTATACGCTAAAAAAAAAAAAAAAAACAATTATTCACATTTTTTGACGGTCGAAAAATTTGCTGTGCGACAGTAGTTTAACTCAAATTAAAGTAAGCAGTTCATAAAATTATCAACTAATATTCATATAGTTATAGTTATAGTATATAGTTCATATAGTTATCAGATGTGAGAAGCGTCAAATCTTAATCCCGAATAATCTAAAATTGGCAACATGTTAAAGACTGAAAAACGTGGTCGGGGCTATCTGTCCTATTTTTGATGGGGCAATGTGTCTACATTTCGGGAGGGCTCCGGTTGCCTACAAAACGATTGCCTACAGCTTCGTTTGCACGCAGCGCATTGCACACATGGCTGTATTGCACACAGCGCATTGCATACACGACCGTACTGCTCACAGCGCATTGCACACACGACCGTATTGCATACAGCGCATAGCACACATGGCTGTTATTGCACACACGACCGTATTACACACACGACCGTATTGCACACACGGCCGTATTACACACATGGCCGTATTGCACACACGGCTGTATTACGCACAGCGTATTGCACGCAGCGCTTTGCACACATAGCTGTATTGCAAACAGCGCATTGCACACACGACCGTATTGCTCACAGCGCATTGCACACATGACCGTATTGCACACAGCGCATTGCACACATGACTGTTATTGCACACACGACCGTATTACACACACGACCGTATTGCACACACGGCCGTATTACACACATGGCCGTATTGCACACACGTCCGTGTTGCACACACGGCCGTATTGCACACACGACCGTATTACACACACGGTCGTATTGCACACACGGTTGTATTGCATACACGGCCGTATTGCACACACGGCCGTATTGCATATGTATGTACACGGAAGAGGGTCCCGTTTGACCAGGTTGCGATTAATTACAGCCCCCGGTGCCTGGAGTTTTTCCACTGGATCAGCTAATTAGAAATTTTTACGGATGGCCAGATCGAGCAACGCGATTGGTCAAAAACCTTATCTTACTGTTACATTTTACCTGGAAAGTGTGTGTGGCCAGTAAAACCGCAAGATAGAAAAACTTAAGGCCTTTACATACGAATTGACGTAACAGTAACTAGAAAAACTCTGAAAAAGTAGGTATAGAGCTCTAAAAAAGGAGGTATATTCGTTCGCCATTTTTCTTCCAACCGCTTCTAAAAAGTTATGTTTTCGTAAACGTCAATACGTTTTTTGGCGTCGCGATTAATCTAAAAATTTAACATATTGATTCTGTTAAACTTAAAATAAGTGTTAATTGATTCCTAGTTGATTAGACGTGTGTTCTCAAATGCGCGACAGTAGAATTTGTTTTAGAAGTGCCGTATTTTTCGTAAATCAACACATCGTGTCTCTGTTTCATTGCCGCCTAAATATGACCCTAATTTATTTTGGTGCTTCCAAAATGCCTGGCTGCGTTGCAATAAAAACTGCACTAAAGGCTCGTCTACAATAGCAGTCGCAAAGTCGTATGATACGATCGTACAGACGGATCGATGGTCGCTTGAGAGGTTATTTCCGGTTGCAAGGCAGTCGTTATCGCAGTTATGCGCAAGTCAGTCTAATTCCTATTCCCGCGACTGTGACTTTACGACGAGCCAATCGGATACAGAAAACTTGACCTAAATAACCTAATTGAAGGACGGACTTGCGCGTCAAAGTTGTATAGTATTATAGTTAAAATTTATAGTTGCACTATGAATGTTACCTCTTGGTTATGTGACAAAGAATTGACCAATCACATCAAGTATTTTCGAACCGTAATGCTGCCATTTTCGAAGAGACATCCCAGGTTACAGGATGACGTCTGAAAATGCCTTTTCACGTTGACGCTCGACCAGCTCGACGCTCATTTTCAGCGAGCCAAAATCTATAACGTTATATATATATATATATATATATATATATATATATATATATATATCTATATATATAAAGGAAGATGTCCTGACTGACTGACTGACTGACTGACTGACTGACTGACTGATTGACTGACTGACTGACTGACTCATCAACGCCCAGGCCAAACCCCTGAACCTAGAGACTTGAAATTTGGAGGGTGTATTCCTCTCATGACGTAAGCATCCACTAAGAAAGGATTTTTAGAAATTCCACCCCTAAGGGGGTGAAAAGAGGTAAAATGTGTTTTTTTCACGATTGTTTTGACTGACTGACTGACTGACTCATCAACGCCCAGCCCAAACCCCTGAACCGAATTTTTACCAAAAGTATATGAAATAGGGGTAGAATTTTCCGGGGAGTGCCACTATGTGTATAGTTTTTTGTTATCGATTTTCTGGAAACCGATTTTTTTAATTTTTCCTATTTTTCGAAAAATAATTGATCAAATCTCAACAAATTATAGATCAAACAGGGATAGAATTTTCCGGGGAGTGCTATAAAATGTATAATTTTTTGTTACCGATCTTTTTGGAAGCCGGTACGGAAATTTTTTCAATTTTTTGGGAAATAATTGACTGAATCTGAAAGAATTGTATATGAAGTAGGGGGTAGAAATTTACGGCGAGCGCCATAATGTGTACAGTTTTTGTTACCGATTTTCTGGAAACCGGTTTTTTTAATTTCTTTAATTTTCGAAAAATAATTGACCGAATCTCAAAGAATTGTATATGAAACGGGGGTAGAATTTTCCGGAAAATGTTAAAAAGTGTATAATTTTTTGTTACCGATTTTTTTGGAAGCCGGTATCAGAAATTTTTCAAATTTTTCGGGAATTAATTGACCGAATCGCAAAAAATTATATATGAAGTAGGGGTAAAATTTCCCCGGGAGTGCTATAAACTGTATAATTTTTCGTTACCGATCTTTTTGGAAATCGGTATCCGAAAGTAGTATTGACTGTAAAATTTAATAACGTCAAAGGTGGCACTAAATAAGTTTTCACTAAATAATTAATTGCTCGCGACAGTCACGAATTGAAGTGACTGATTTATCAGTTTTGACATATAATATGTGAAAGCAGCAACTTCATACCATAACACAGACAAATGACATAGACACTACGCGGCGCATCGTCGTATATTTTCGCGTTATTAAGATTCGACATCGACCTCTATATCTAGGGCAGCGACATTATCCTTTGGTTTACCCTTACTAACAACTGACATATACTGAGTGAAATTATTAACTTATCTATACAGAATGTGAGAAGCCGATTAACTTGAAACTTGGTGACATTTATGAGTATATGTTTGGCTCGAACTTCTGAACTCGAATTTCTGAGCCGAACATATACTCATAAATGTCACCAAGTTTCAAGTTAATCGGCTTCTCACATTCTGTATAGATAAGTTAATAATTTCACTCAGTATATGTCAGTTGTTAGTAAATGTAAAAAGAAATATATGGAAAAAGAAATACATGGAAATGGAAAGTAATCTAAAGAAAATGGATATTGAGGAAGAAAAATAAGGGTAAAAAAATTAAAAAAATCTATATATATATAAATATATATATAAATTTCCCGGGAAGTGCTATAAAGTGTACTATTTTTTGTTACCAATCGTTTGGAAACTGGTTTCAAATGACCAAATCTCAAAAAATTGTATATAAAAACAGGGAGAGAAAGAAAAAGGGGAGAGGGAGAGAGAGAGGGAGGGAGAGGGAGAGAGGAGTAAAGGAATAGAGGGAGAGAGGAAGAGAGGGAAAAAGAGAGAGAAAGAGAGAGAGAGAAAAAGAGAGAAGGGGAGAGAGAAAGAGAGAGAGAGAGAGAGAGAGAGAGAGAGAGAGATTATTTGCGTGTTTTACTACATATGTCCTCCGGGGCGAAGCCCGGGTAACCAGCTAGTATATATATATATATATATATGTTACGAGCAATTTGATTAATTTGGTCCTTATGCATAATGGCCGCGCAATATGCATAATTCCCGCTTCTTTTGGGACATTTGAATAATAAAAGCAAAAATGTTCAAATTAATCAAATCTCCCAGTCATTATGCATATTTCCCAATGCTAAATGGTCATTTTGATAAATCATCTTATTTGAGTTGATTTTCCCGGCAATCTTAAGCCTCTTGCACAATAGGCGATAGCGATGCAAGGTGCTACATGGGTTTACAACTTTTCACACGTGGAAAGCCCACGCATGTACTCTGAAGGCACACTATGTTTCTAGTTTAATAATAGTGGAGCCCCCCGCAGTAAGGCGGAACCTACTGCCTCCACGCATACACTTTTCACGCGAAACAAAATGCCACATGGGTTTACAACTTTCCACTCGTGGAAAGTCCACGCATGTACTTTGAAGGCACACTGTGTCTAGTTTAATAATAGTGGAGCTTCCCGCAGTGGGGCGGAACCTACTGCCTTCACGCATACACTTTTCACCCGAAACGAGGTGCCACATGGGTTTACAATTTTCCACGCGTGGAAAGTCCACGCATGTACTTTGAAGGCATACTATGTGTCTAGTTTAATTATAGTGGAGCCCTCCGCAGGGGGGGCGGAATCTACTGCCACCACGCATACATTTTTTACGCGAGATGTGTTGTCACACGGGTTTACAAGTTTCCACGCGTGAAAAGTGTATGCGTAAAAGCAGTAGGTTCCGCCCCCTTGCGGGAGCTCCATTATTATTAAACTATAAGACACATAGTGTGCCTTCAAAGTACATGCGTGGACTTTCCACGCGTGGAAAGTTGTAAACCCATGTGGCACCTCGTTTTGCGTGGAAAGTGTATGCGTAGAGGCAATAGGTTCCGCCCACCTGCGGGGGGCTCCACTATTATTAAACTAGAAACATAGTGTGCCTTTAAAGTATGTACATGCGTGGGCTTTCCACGCGTGGAAAGTTGTAAACCCATGTAGCACCTCGCATCGCTATCGCCTATTGTGCAAGGGGCTTAAGATTGTCGGGAAAATCAACTCAAATAAGGTGATTTATCAAAATGACCATTTAGCATTGAGAAATATGCATAATGACCGATCAGTTTGATTAATTTGAACATTTCTGTTTTTATTATTCAAATGTCCCAAAAGAAGCGGGAATTATGCATATTGCCCGGCCATTGTGCATAATGACCGAATTAATCAAATTGTCCGTAACATATATATATATATATATATATATATATATATATATATATAAAGTATTATTTCTAAAGTCACGTGGTTTCGCTTTGACGCTAGCGTCAAGAAATAAAGTTGAATTTATTTAATATCCAGCGTTGACGCGCTAAATCGTCGTTGATCGTCCCAATAAAATAAATAATGGACTTCGAAATACGTAAAATATTAATTATTTTTAACTAATTTTTTCAAGTAGAGTAATATTTTATGGATATATATAAATAAAAAAATATTATTTCTGAAGATTTTTGCTCACTGAAAATAAGCGTCGAGCCGGTCGAGGGTCAACTTGAAAAGGCACCTTTAGACATCATCCTGCTACCTGGGATATCTCTTCGAAAATGGCAGCATTATGGTTCGAAAATACTTGATGTGATTGGTCAATTCTTTATCACATAGCCTGAAAGAGATAACATTCATAGTGCAACTATAAATGTTAACCAAAATATTTTTTTTAGAGCTCTATACTTACTTTTTTAGAGTTACTCTAGTTACTGCTACGTCAATTCGTATGTAGAAACCTTAAATTTTTCTATACCACGGTTTTCGACCAATCGCGTTGCTTGATCCAGCCATCCGTAAAAATTTCTAATTAGCTGATTCAGTGAAAACTCCAGGCACCGGGAGCTGTGATTAATCGCAACCTGGTCAAACGGGACCCTCTCCCGTGTACATATGCAATACGGCCGTGTGCGCAATACGTTGTATGCAATACGGCCGTGTGTGTAACACGGTCGTGTGTGTAATACGGTCCTGTGTGCAACACGGTCGTGTGTGCAATACGGCCGTGTGTGCAATACAGCCGTGTGTGCATTACGGCCACGTGTGTGTAATACGGCCATGTATGCAATACAACCGTGTGTGCAATACAACCGTGTGTGCAAGACAACCGTGTGTGCAACACGGACGTGTGTGCAATACGGCCATGTGTGTAATACGGCCGTGTGTGCAATACGGTCGTGTGTGTAATACGGTCGTGTGTGCAATAACAGCCATGTGTGCAATGCGCTGTGTGCAATACGGTCATGTGTGCAATGCGCTGTGAGCAATACGGTCGTGTGTGCAATGCGCTGTTTGCAATACAGCTATGTGTGCAAAGCGCTGCGTGCAATACGCTGTGCGCAATACAGCCGTGTGTGCAATGCACTGTATACAATACGGTTGTGTGTGCAACACGGTTGTGTGTGCAATACGGTCGTGTTGTCAATACGGTCGTGTGTGCAATGCGCTGTGTGCAATACGGTCGTGTGTGCAATGCGCTGTATGCAATACGGTTGTGTGTGCAATGCGCTGTGTGCAATACGGTCGTGTGTGCAATGTGCTGTGTGCAATATGATCGTGTAGACATAGCGACATGTGCGCAATAATGCCTGTAGCCAATTGCTTTGTGGGCAATTTGAAATGTGTGCTATCGGGATTGTGTGCAATGGGTGTGTCCAAACGAAGTTGTAGGCAATCGTTTTGTAGGAGAACGGGACCCTCCCCTACACTTCAATGTGACGGATTGTTCTTTTATAAATAAATAATAGTGCGTAACTATAAGGAGTACAAATAAGTTTCCGCCGTTTTTTATCAAAAAAATTATTCCCAACGATTTTAAACGATGTGAAATTGCTTGTTGAGTCACTCCTAATGTAAGTGCAAGTTCTTTTTGCGTTTGGCACGAATCTTCCTCCAATAATGCTTCCAATTCCGTGTCTTCGTACACTTTCGGCCTTCCGCTACGTTCTTTGTCCTCGACGTCAAAATCACCGTTCTTAAACTTTTGAAACCACTCACGACAACTTATATGCTTCTACAAGCAATCAATGCGCCTCAGCTGCAGATTTCTTCAAATTAAAGAAATAAATCAAAAGTTTCCGCAAATGACGCTTATTCGGCTCAAAATTCGACATTTTCGCACGAAAAGAATTATGTGATGCCGATACAATCTGATACCACAGTATATACTGATACTATGTCAAGTTTATGGTGTTGCCAGATGTCCAACCTTACGATATAACACTTTACATCTGACAAATTCAACCATAACCTCCTGGTGGGGCCACCTATTGTAAAACGGCGGAGACTTAATTGTACACCTATTACAAAAGAAAGATTTTTTTCAAGATGAATAACGTAAACACATATATCCAATAAAATTATACTTAAAGCGATTAAAAGAATAGAAATTGAGCGAGAATCTTTTCGCAAAAACCGTGTTAGACTTTGGAATAAATGTTCGGACGAGACTCGCTACTGTAAAAAAAGTGACCTACGCAGCTACTTAATCCTGCGATTCAAGAATTGTCACCAATTTTTTATTTTAAAAATACACGTCAAGTTACATATGTGTGTTTGTCTTAAATTATTAAATATTTTCTATTTCAAACGCTGCCGACAATTACGTAAAGCTTCCCCCCCCCCAAAAAAAAATTAAAATTGAGTGGACAAAAGAAACTCATCACATTAATTTTGCAACGGACTCAAAACTCAGTTTGATATCACCGTATATACTTATAAAGAAAAGTCAGCTCCATGCAGGAATCCTGTCAAAAAATCTA
>NW_027509752.1:797607-805107 GCF_048541705.1 Temnothorax americanus
GTTACAAATTAGTGTGGAGAGAGGGCAACCAGAAGTTAAATATTGTTTATGATGGGTAGATACGCGTGATGTAAAAACTCAGTGTCTGATTGGCGGTTCAAACCGTGGCGCTGTTGTTGAATATGTAGGACCTCCGAGATGAGACGCTTATAATAAAATCTCTCGCAATCCAAAATCTCAACGTTGTTCCAATTAAAATCGTGGTCTTCGAGAATTCTGTGATCGGTGATCACGGAAAGCGCAGAACTGTTTCTATTGATGTGACTGCGATGCTCCGAAATTCTGGTCTTTAGTTGTCTGCCTGTTTGTCCTACGTAAGAAGCATCGCAGTCACAACACGAAATCTTATAAACTACATTGCTCTTGACGGAATTCGGTAAAGCATCCTTCTGAACTTTGATTAGTTTATTAAGTTTATTGACACTGTAATAAGCTAAATGAGTATTTGAACCTCTAAAGACATCTTTAAATTTAACGGAGGTGGACGGAAAAAATCGTCGCCAGTATCGTTAAAATTTTGATTTTTTGTTTTCTTAAAAAAGAGACTTTTAAGACGTTCACGGATGGTGTCAAAAATAAGATCAAAGAGTAATCGTTGTTCAGAAGGATGTTAACAATTAGTCCAAGATTTTTTTCGTGGAACTTTGGATGCGAAAGTAAAAAGGCTCTGTCAACGAGTCCTATGATGGTGCCTCGCTTTTGAGAAGGAGGGTGACAAGAAAAATACCATTGTTGTTGTTGATAATAGTGGTATTTAAAAAATGAAGTTTCCTGTCACCGATCTCTATAGTAAATTGTAGCTGTGGATGGAAAGAATTAAAAGTCTGTAGAACAGAATCAGCCATATCTCGAGGTATGGCCATCGCAATATCGTCCACGTATCTGAATTAAGAAAAACGGTATCTTGAACTTAAGAATTCCTATCGCTTTCGTTTCTATGTCTTGTAAGACTAAATCCGCGAGGTCAGGAGACAATGGAGAACCCATGGGAGATCCGAAATTCTGTTTGTATACATTGTTGAATCTAAAGTAAGTAGAGTCAAGAATAAGTCGTACCGCGAGGATGAATTCGTCTCTGGAAATATCGCACTTCTACGCGATATGCTCCCACCTGTTACAAATGCTGTTTCTAGCAAGATCAGTGGGAACATTAGTGAAGAGTGAGACGACGTCGAGAGAGATCAAAATGTAATCATCCTCCAGGCGTATAGACCATTTAAGATATTAACTAATTGAAAACTGTCTTTAATATAGCTATTGGCTTTAGGGATGCTGGTAGAAATTATATTATGTAAAAACCTTGCTGAATTATGTAGAAGTCCATCAATGGACGAAACAATAATTCTTAAAGGATGATTTTGTTTGTGAATTTTCGGAAGTCCATAGGCTCTCGGAAGGACTCCGTCACTGCAATAAAGAAACTTATAAGTAGCGGGCGAAATATATTTTTGATTCTTCCATCTAGTAAGCAATGCTCTCACATTCCGTGTAAGGGAAAGAATAGGGTCCTTTTTGACTTTGGCATATGTGTTAACATCTGATAGTAATAGCTCTATCTTACTTTTGTAGTCGTAATAATTCATGGCTACGGTTATATTTCTTTTATCGGCTTTGGTAAGGATAATGTCAAGATTGTTGAGAAGAAATTCTTTAGTTAAAGAAAGGAGTCTACAAATGATTTTATCATAGTGGGAGGGTGAGAAATTAAACTTGGAATTTAGCTCATTAATAATAGAAATTGAGCGATTTCTGAGATAAGTTTGCATTGGCGTCGAAAGCCCTTTAATATTATTTTCTATAAACTCTTTTAATAAACTCAAATAAAATTTTTTGTTTATTATGAAGTGGAAGTGAAAAATTGTCGCCCAATTGGAGAAGGTGTATAATGTCAGGAGGGAAATTGACAAAAGAAAGATTGACAAACCAATTGTTTCTTATGGTGTTAAGAGAGGATTGTGATGGGGCATTGGAAAAGGATATCGGTGAAAGGAAAATCTCGTATGAATGCGTATTTTCATGGGATATGGAAGCACTATTGTTGATTTCTACATTGTTAGGAAGAGTATGGTTAGTTTGAGATGAGGGAACGGAAATTGGAGGGGGAATTGCATAGAAATAGCGAACCGGTTTAATTAGTCTTAACTTTTCTTTTGCCTGTTTCTCGAGTAAACTAATAAACATTTTTTTCGTGATAGAGTAGTACACGGAATTGTCGAATCGATATGTAGAGATTTATATTGTTTCTGAAAAAAGGAATTGAGAATATGAAGGGCAATGTGCACCTTAATGTAACTACGATACTACCATGACTACGATTTTCTGTATTTTTGACTTCTGCAAATCTTGAGTGGTTATGTCCACAGAGGTTGCTTCTCAGCTCGCTCTTGACAACTCCTAGGGAAAGGAGCTCCTTGGCCCCGAGGTTTTCAGAGATCTTCCTAATAAACGCTGAAGATGACTCGATGCAGAGTCAAAACGTTCGTTAAATTAACATTGTTTTAAATTATTTGTTTTTATCGCGCACCAAGTCCCGCGCTTGACTCGCATTAGCCGTTTCCTATTTGTTTTTGACTTGTTAATTAATTGTATTGGATAACAATTATTTGAAAGAATTTTTCTTACTTTGGTTAAATTAGACTTATGAAAATGCACGTCTGATAAAAGAATAGCACGGTCAACAAGATTACGTATAATATTAATTTTGTATTTAAGAGGGTGATTTAAAAAATAATTTATGTATCGCCCTGAAAAAGTAGGTTTTCGGTACCAATTCGTAAGCAACACGCTCCCTTCTCAAATCACCGTTGTGTCGAAAAAACTTAAAGAACCATTCTTTTCTATTTCGAATGTAACTGTTGAAAACATTAAGTAACTCGTCAATCCCCGACACAGGAACAATCGCGAAAACGTCATCCACGTATCTCTTAAAAAAGGAAATATGGAAACTAAGACGTTGCAAACAGTGCGTCTCAAGATTCTTTATGACCATATTCGCTAAAATGGGAGAGAGAGGAGAACCCATCGGACTTCCGAAGATTTGCTCGTATATTTGACCCTCAAAAGAAAAACTGGTAGAACTGAGAATCAAGTCCACAGCTGACAAGAATTGAGCAAGGCTGAGTTTTGTTTTTTTAGAGATATGATTCTACCTAAGCTCAATTGCTCTCAAAACAAGGTCCTTAGGAATGTTGGTGAAAAGGGAGGCGACACCAAAGAGATCAGCACATTATTCTCTCCACACAATCCCTACCTCCCTAATCAATTCAACAAAGGACTAGCCATCTTTAACATATATG
Source organism: Temnothorax americanus (assembly GCF_048541705.1). Taxonomy (NCBI): domain Eukaryota; kingdom Metazoa; phylum Arthropoda; class Insecta; order Hymenoptera; family Formicidae; genus Temnothorax; species Temnothorax americanus. The sequence continues at coordinate 800,904 of NW_027509752.1, forward strand.
ACTCAGGTTTGGGAACGGATTTTTCTAAGATGTTATGCAGAAAGTTAGCCATGTTATAAAGAAGACTCCCCAAAGTAGAAACGATAATTCGCAAAGGTGAGCCATCCTTATGAATCTTCGGAAGTCCGTAACATCGTGGGAGGTTCCCATTAGTACAGTTCAATAGCCGAAACAATTGTTCGCTGATAATGTTCTTGTTAAACCAAAACTTCGCCAAAGCATTAATTCTAGATGTTATCCGTTTAGTAGGATTATTCTTAAGTTTCTTATAAGTCAAACTATCATTAAGTAAGTCAGTCATCATATTAACATACGTATTTCTCTCCATAATTACTGTGACTTGTTCCTTATCTGCCCTGGTAACAAAGACATCATCATTATCCCGAAGAAATCCCTTGCAAAATTTAAGTTCTTGTAATATAAACCTGTCTATGTAGTTTGTATGTTTATTTTTGCGCAGAAATTTAAACAATGAGTTGGAAATCCGGTCACGCGCTTCATCCACAATATCGTCGGGAATTTGATGGATATTAAATTTGAAGTTTTTAATTATGTCCACAACCGAATTTACACGATCTCTCTTGTCGTTAGTATCAATAGGCAGAGCAAACCTATTGCCAAGACTAAGGAACTTTAAAACTATTCGGGATTTGCTTGTTACTTATATTAATAATCCATTTTTTATGGTCAATTTTAAGCAGAGAATTAATAGTTGGATTTTGTGTGGCCATAACAGAATCAATTTACTAATTAACTTTAATTGTGTTTTACGGTCGTGAGTACGGAGATAGTTAGTATTGAACATAAAAAAATTTTTAATTAAACATTCGGGTAAGCGCTCTCGAAGTTGGTTCTCAACACCGATTATCTTAGATCGCAAAAAACATAAGTTGATTATTCGCATCACTAATTTTGAAATTGAGAAGCTTTAACTGTATATGTTTTTTAAAAAGAGTAAACTCATGTTTAACCCTATTACTGTGTAGTTCAATATTTAAACGTAGCCGGTGTAAGTGTGGAGGTAGGACGTCAGATCTTTTACAACGGAACAGGAATTTCAATTACGTTCATCGTGGACGTTTCTCAAATGCACACATTGCGTTGTGGATGATCAGCACCGGCCACAACGCGTTGTGGACGTTTCTCAAACGTACACAACGCGTTGTGGATAATCAGGACCGTCCACAACGCGTTGTGGCTATTTTTTTCGCTCATTGAGCGTTTTCGGTGTGTGTGTGTGTGTGTGTGTGTGTGTGTGTGTGTGTTTGGGCGTAACATATATAATAAATATTATATTATCTATAAATAAAATATAATAATTGTTTGGAAGTCAAACGAAAAAATGTATCCGCTGTTATTCGCCCTACAAGTTAAACGCGTAAATATACGCCGCCCGGTAACGTTCGTCGCGATCCCGCGCTGTGAAGGACGTTACCGGGCGATGTTTCGCCCGGCGACCGGAACACGCGCTCCGCGCGCGAGCATTAGCTACCCTACGAAAAGGAAAACATCACGTCACGCTTTCGTGATTGGCCAAATAAACGCCTGCTCCGGTTTTCCACGGCGCGACCGCCGAATCGAGAGTCGGAGCAGGCAGAAGACGTTGAGTCGTCGGTGCGGTCGAGATTTTTGGGTAATCCGCGCTCGCAATCTTGTTAAATCCGTCATACATCGCTGTGTCACGTGTACTCGCGAACGTGCCGCGATTCCTACGCAACTTATGGGAGATCTCCCAGAGCCTCGAGTGTCGGCAGCTCGCGGTTTCGCGCACTGTGGTCTCGACTACGCGGGACCTGTACAAATTCGCGCCTCCGCAGGTCGAGGCATTACCGCGCGTAAAGCGTATATCGCACTTTTCGTCTGTCTGGCGACTCGAGCCATACATCTTGAATTAGTCGCGGATTACTCTACGCCGGCGTTTCTAAACGCCTTCTCTCGCTTCTGCGCTCGTCGCGGTCTTCCGCAGTCGATCTACTCGGATAACGGGACAACCTTCGTCGGAGCCGACCGAGAAATGGCCTCTGCATACAGATCAGCCGTGCGAGACCCGAATTTCCTTAATACAACCGCTTCCGATAACGTAACTTGGAACTTCATTCCTCCGTCCGCGCCGCACTTTGGCGGGTTATGGGAAGCGGGCGTAAAAAGTGTTAAGACTCATTTACGCCGCGTTTTGGGTAGCCATCTGCTAACCTTCGAAGAATTCTCAACACTGTTGTGCCGAATTGAGGCCTGTCTAAATTCACGCCCGATCGCGCCTCTATCCGATACGCTCGACGATTACGAAAGTCTCACTCCCGGCCATTTCCTGGTCGGTTCCGCGCTTACCGTGACTCCGGAGCCATCGACGCTCCACCTGAACGAAAATCGCCTCTCGAGATGGCAACTTGTCCGACGAGTCACGGAACGATTTTGGAAGCTATGGCAAAACGATTATGTTTCCATGTTACAAGCGCGAACGAAGTGGAAAAAATTAAAGCCATCGATTCAAGTCGGGCAGCTTGTTCTCTTGCGAAATGCCACTTTACCGCCCTGCAAATGGGAGCTCGGTCGAGTGAAACAGTGTCACGCCGGCTCGGACGGGCTCGCGCGGGTAGTCACGGTTAAGACCGCCACCTCCGAATATAAAAGACCTTTAGTCAAATTGTGTCTACTACCGGTCAACAGCGAGGCGACGAGCAATCAGGTTTGCGCAAGTTAGAAATAGGTTCTTGTTAGATTTAAGCGCGTAGTCATTAAGTGAAAATAGTTTGTCAAGGCGGGCGGAATTCATTATAGCACGCCGCGTGCCAGAAAGCATGTCAAGTACGGTGATTCTCCGCTCATTCGCGAATGTATATTATTTTCTCGCTTCTCCTAGTTTATTTCGGAACCATTGTTCCGAGGCGGGCGGTATGTTTGGAAGTCAAACGAAAAAATGTATCCGCTGTTATTCGCCCTACAAGTTAAACGCGTAAATATACGCCGCCCGGTAACGTTCGTCGCGATCCCGCGCTGTGAAGGACGTTACCGGGCGATGTTTCGCCCGGCGACCGGAACACGCGCTCCGCGCGCGAGCATTAGCTACCCTACGAAAAGGAAAACATCACGTCACGCTTTCGTGATTGGCCAAATAAACGCCTGCTCCGGTTTTCCACGGCGCGACCGCCGAATCGAGAGTCGGAGCAGGCAGAAGACGTTGAGTCGTCGGTTCGTCCGTGCGGGAGCTGTCGATCCTTGCTATACCGCGTTCTCTTTTCGACCACTGTTGCGTGCGGTAATATTCACATTGTGTACGTGTTAATTGGGAGCTGACGCCCGTATCATTCTCGCGATCATCCCAGTCTCGCGCTCAAGATTTCCGTCTCGCGATCAAGATTCAGTCGGCCGCGTCAAGATCTCCGACAGCAAGATTTCCGCGAGCAAGATCTCCGACCTCAAGATCTCCGAATCTTCCTTTCGCGTGCGCGACTGTGCTTCGGGCGTCACTAAACTCCCCCGTGTGCGTCAAATAAACGTATCAGCATAAAATCAAAGTACAAGCGCCTCATTTCTTCCCCTCATCTCGATCCTTCAGCGAGTCTTCGGATTCGCGCAACCTATCGTCTTCACGCTCATTTCTGAGCGCATCCCGGCACCTCACACGGGACGATCTCGTCGAGATCGGCGCCCGAACAATAATTAAATAAATAATTATTATATAAATTTTTATTGTATTAATAGTTAAATATATAATTAAGAGATAATAATAAATACAAAATTATACTTTTGTGATGTCAAAATATATACAAAAAAATATCATTGTAAAATGTTTTTTTTTTACTTATTTAAATAACAATATAAATATTTAATTTAATACAATTGAAACTTATATTTATTTTGGATTTAGCGATTTACTGAGATATATCTTATAAAACAATTCTTCAAGCACTTATTCTTCTGGAAGGTCATCAAAGTACTTAAGTAATGCACTGTGGGGAGTAAAGTCCCACTGGCATTAAGTAAAATGGAAAACATTCGAAGACAAATAATAATCAACAAAATTCTTTGGAAAGGAATAGGATTTGCTGATTAATTGTATAGTTTAATTACTAAAGATGCGGTATTAGACATTGTAAATTTAGAAAGTACTTATAATAAATAATTAATAGTGTTTCAATATTCTTTTTTCGGTTTTTTAAACAAATTTCTTATAAAACCATTAATGTAAAAGAAAAAATAACAC